>NW_026512103.1:0-67113 GCF_027579735.1 Bombina bombina
AACCTGTTTGTAGTTCCCAAAAAGGAAGGAACTTTCAGGCCAATCCTGGATCTAAAAATTCTAAACAAATTCCTCAGAGTTCCATCTTTCAAAATGGAAACCATTCGGACAATCTTACCGATGATCCAGGAAGGTCAATATATGACTACCGTGGATCTAAAGATACTACAATATCTCACAGCGCTCATATAGTGTTCCTACTAGCTCCTGGGTACAAAAGGGTACCTAGCCAACCCTTAAATGTAGATTTAAAATTAAGAAAAAAATAGACCTAGGAGCGCCAGATTAAGGCAAAGGAAATGAAATAAAATATACCAACGACTATAAGAGTAAAACTCTTATATCATAAAGGATAACAAGTAAACGACGTCCTAAGATTTACAAAAGGCTGACACCAATATTCCTATTGATATCTTATGTAGATAAATACAGATTTTGTATATAAATACAAATGTGATACAATTTATTACAAATGCAAATGGGATACAATTAATCACAGTTACAACTTATTGGGTAAAATCATGGATCCATGTTACAGTACATACAAATTATATAAAAAACAAAATCATATAGTATAAAAAAGATTTGTATAAAATGCAGATGGTAATAAAATGATATTGGAATAGATATATCTGAAATGGGGTACAATATTCCCTAAACACTGTGCAAAATTGCATAAAAAATTGTATAAAAAACTCCAAATTTAAGGTGACAAGCTGTGGTGACAAACAATATAATAAAAAATATATGCAAAGGATGGGTGGGGGCCCCTCAAAAAACAAACAAGTGGAAGTGGTCAAAAACTGTCCATACAAAAAATATGAGAAAAAATGAAGAGTGAAAAAATTATGTTGGAGTGAAAATAAGTGTCCGTGATGAAAAGTCAATTTGAAACAAAGTTAGTGATATAAAGTTCCAAAATGAAGGTGTGTGTATGTGAGTGAATCTTCCTTAAGTCTCCTCAAATGAAGGTTCCAAATAATATGGATGTGGTGGGTAGAGGAATGTCCGGTAAAACCTGGGGTGTAATCCCTATATCCAACCAATTGTGCCAACGCGTTTCGGCCCAAAACTGGGCCTTTTTCAAGACACTCTTCATTTTTTCATTTTTTCTCATATTTTTTGTATGGACAGTTTTTGACCACTTCCACTTGTTTGTTTTTTGAGGGGCCCCCACCCATCCTTTGCATATATTTTTTATTATATTGTTTGTCACCACAGCTTGTCACCTTAAATTTGGAGTTTTTTATACAATTTTTTATGCAATTTTGCACAGTGTTTAGGGAATATTGTACCCCATTTCAGCTATATCTATTCCAATATCATTTTATTACCATCTGCATTTTATACAAATCTTTTTTATACTATATGATTGTGTTTTTTATATAATTTGTATGTACTGTAACATGGATCCATGATTTTACCCAATAAGTTGTAACTGTGATTAATTGTATCCCATTTGCATTTGTAATAAATTGTATCACATTTGTATTTATATACAAAATCTGTATTTATCTACATAAGATATCAATAGGAATATTGGTGTCAGCCTTTTGTAAATCTTAGGACGTCGTTTACTTGTTATCCTTTATGATATAAGAGTTTTACTCTTATAGTCGTTGGTATATTTTATTTCATTTCCTTTGCCTTAATCTGGCGCTCCTAGGTCTATTTTTTTCTTACCGTGGATCTAAAGGATGCGTACCTACATATTCCTATCCACAAAGATCATCATCAGTTCCTAAGGTTCGCCTTTCTGGACACGCATTACCAGTTCGTGGCCCTTCCTTTCGGGTTGGCCACCGCTCCCAGAATTTTCACAACGGTGCTAGGGTCCCTTCTAGCAGTACTAAGACCGCGGGGCATTGCAGTAGCACCTTACCTCAACGACATCTTAATACAGGCGTCGTCTTTTCACAGAGCCAAGGCTCATACGGACATCGTTCTGGCCTTTCTAAGGTCTCACGGGGGGAAGGTGAACGTAGAAAAGAGTTCTCTGTCCCCGCTCACATGGGTTCCCTTCATGGGAACACTAATAGACTCGGTAGAAATGAAAATATTTCTGACAGAGGTCAGGAAGTCAAAGCTTTTAACTACTTGCCGAGTTCTTCATTCCATTCCTCTGCCTTCTGTGGCTCAGTGCATGGAGGTAATCGGATTAATGGTTGCGGCAATGGACGTTGTCCCTTTTGCCCGAATTCATCTCAGACCACTACAACTGTGCATGCTCAAACAGTGGAATGGGGATTATGCAGATTTGTCTCCTCAAATACAAATGGACCAGAAAACCAGAGACTCTCTCTGGTGGTTGTCTCAAGATCACCTGTCTCAGGGAATGTCGACCGATGCCAGTCTGTTAGGCTGGGGTGCGGTCTGGGACTCCCTGAAAGCTCAGGGCCTATGGTCTCGGGAAGAATCTCTTCTCCCGATAAACATTTTGGAACTGAGAGCGATATTCAATACGCTCCAGGCATGGCCTCAACTAGCGGAGGCCAAATTCATCAGATTTCAGTCGGACAACATCACGACTGTAGCGTACATCAATCATCAGGGAGGAACAAAGAGTTCCCTAGCGATGAAGGAAGTAACCAAGATCATCAAATGGGCAGAGGATCACTCCTGCCACCTATCTGCAATTCACATCCCAGGAGTAGACAACTGGGAGGCGGATTTCTCCAACATAGGTGTGTCCGGTCCACGGCGTCATCCTTACTTGTGGGATATTCTCTTCCCCAACAGGAAATGGCAAAGAGCCCAGCAAAGCTGGTCACATGATCCCTCCTAGGCTCCGCCTACCCCAGTCATTCTCTTTGCCGTTGTACAGGCAACATCTCCACGGAGATGGCTTAGAGTTTTTTAGTGTTTAACTGTAGTTTTTATTATTCAATCAAGAGTTTGTTATTTTAAAATAGTGCTGGTATGTACTATTTACTCAGAAACAGAAAAGAGATGAAGATTTCTGTTTGTATGAGGAAAATGATTTTAGCACCGTAACTAAAATCCATGGCTGTTCCACACAGGACTGTTGAGAGCAATTAACTTCAGTTGGGGGAACAGTGTGCAGTCTCTTGCTGCTTGAGGTATGACACATTCTAACAAGACGATGTAATGCTGGAAGCTGTCATTTTTCCCTATGGGATCCGGTAAGCCATGTTTATTACGATGGTAAATAAGGGCTTCACAAGGGCTTATTAAGATTGTAGACTTTTCTGGGCTAAATCGATTCAGTTTTAAAACATATTTAGCCTTGAGGAATCATTTTATCTGGGTATATTGATATTATAATATCGGCAGGCACTGTATTAGACACCTTATTTCTCTGGGGCTTTCCCAAAGCATAAGCAGAGCCTCATTTTCGCGCCGGTGTGGCGCACTTGTTTTTGAGAGGCATGGCATGCAGTCGCATGTGAGAGGAGCTCTGATACTTAAAAAAGACTTTCTGAAGGCGTCATTTGGTATCGTATTCCCCTTTGGGTTTGGTTGGGTCTCAGCAAAGCAG
Organism: Bombina bombina; assembly: GCF_027579735.1. Taxonomy (NCBI): domain Eukaryota; kingdom Metazoa; phylum Chordata; class Amphibia; order Anura; family Bombinatoridae; genus Bombina; species Bombina bombina. The sequence continues at coordinate 3,500 of NW_026512103.1, forward strand.
ATACCAGGGACTGTAAAGGGGTTAAAGTGTTAAAACGGCTCCGGTTCCGTTATTTTAAGGGTTAAAGCTTCCAAATTTGGTGTGCAATACTTTTAAGGCTTTAAGACACTGTGGTGAAAATTTGGTGAATTTTGTACAATTCCTTCATGTTTTTTCGCAATTGCAGTAATAAAGTGTGTTCAGTTTAAAATTTAAAGTGACAGTAACGGTTTTATTTTAAAACGTTTTTTGTACTTTATTATCAAGTTTATGCCTGTTTAACATGTCTGAACTACCAGATAGACTGTGTTCTGAATGTGGGGAAGCCAGAATTCCTGTTCATTTAAATAAATGTGATTTATGTGATAATGACAATGATGCCCAAGATGATTCCTCAAGTGAGGGGAGTAAGCATGGTACTGCATCATTCCCTCCTTCGTCTACACGAGTCTTGCCCACTCAGGAGGCCCCTAGTACATCTAGCGCGCCAATACTCCTTACTATGCAACAATTAACGGCTGTAATGGATAATTCTGTCAAAAACATTTTAGCCAAAATGAACCCTTGTCAGCGTAAGCGTGGCTGCTCTGTTTTAGTTACTGAAGAGCATGACGACGCTGATATTAATATCTCTGAAGGGCCCCTAACCCAATCTGAGGGGGCCAGGGAGGTTTTGTCTGAGGGAGAAATTACTGATTCAGCGAACATTTCTCAACAGGCTGAACCTGATGTAATTGCATTTAAATTTAAGTTGGAACATCTCCGCATTCTGCTTAAGGAGGTATTATCCACTCTGGATGATTGTGAAAAGTTGGTCATCCCAGAGAAACTATGTAAAATGGACAAGTTCCTAGAGGTGCCGGAGCTCCCAGAAGCTTTTCCTATACCCAAGCGGGTGGCGGACATTGTTAATAAAGAATGGGAAAGGCCCGGTATTCCTTTCGTCCCTCCCCCCATATTTAAAAAATTGTTTCCTATGGTCGACCCCAGAAAGGACTTATGGCAGACAGTCCCCAAGGTCGAGGGAGCGGTTTCTACTTTAAACAAACGCACCACTATACCCATAGAGGATAGTTGTGCTTTCAAAGATCCTATGGATAAAAAATTAGAAGGTTTGCTTAAAAAGATGTTTGTTCAGCAGGGTTACCTTCTACAACCAATTTCATGCATTGTCCCTGTCACTACAGCCGCATGTTTCTGGTTTGATGAGCTGATAAAGGCGCTCGATAGTGATTCTCCTCCTTATGAGGAGATTATGGACAGAATCAATGCTCTCAAATTGGCTAATTCTTTCACCCTAGACGCCACTTTGCAATTGGCTAGGTTAGCGGCTAAGAATTCTGGGTTTGCTATTGTGGCGCGCAGAGCGCTTTGGTTGAAATCTTGGTCGGCTGATGCGTCTTCCAAGAACAAGCTACTAAACATTCCTTTCAAGGGGAAAACGCTGTTTGGCCCTGACTTGAAAGAGATTATCTCGGATATCACTGGGGGTAAGGGCCACGCCCTTCCTCAGGATCGGCCTTTCAAGGCGAAAAATAGACCTAATTTTCGTCCCTTTCGTAAAAACGGACCAGCCCAAAGTGCTACGTCCTCTAAGCAAGAGGGTAATACTTCTCAAGCCAAGCCAGCTTGGAGACCAATGCAAGGCTGGAACAAGGGAAAGCAGGCCAAGAAGCCTGCCACTGCTACCAAGACAGCATGAAATATTGGCCCCCGATCCGGGACCGGATCTGGTGGGGGGCAGACTCTCTCTCTTCGCTCAGGCTTGGGCAAGAGATGTTCTGGATCCTTGGGCGCTAGAAATAGTCTCCCAGGGTTATCTTCTAGAATTCAAGGGACTTCCCCCAAGGGGGAGGTTCCACAGGTCTCAGTTGTCTTCAGACCACATAAAAAGACAGGCGTTCTTACATTGTGTAGAAGACCTGTTAAAAATGGGAGTGATTCATCCTGTTCCACTAAGAGAACAAGGGATGGGGTTCTACTCCAATCTGTTCATAGTTCCCAAAAAAGAGGGAACGTTCAGACCAATCTTAGATCTCAAGATCTTAAACAAGTTTCTCAAGGTTCCATCTTTCAAGATGGAAACCATTCGAACTATTCTTCCTTCCATCCAGGAGGGTCAATTCATGACCACGGTGGATTTAAAGGATGCGTATCTACATATTCCTATCCACAAGGAACATCATCGGTTCCTAAGGTTTGCATTCCTGGACAAACATTACCAGTTCGTGGCGCTTCCTTTCGGATTAGCCACTGCTCCAAGGATTTTCACAAAGGTACTAGGGTCCCTTCTAGCGGTGCTAAGACCAAGGGGCATTGCAGTAGTACCTTACCTGGACGACATTCTGATTCAAGCGTCGTCCCTTCCTCAAGCAAAGGCTCACACGGACATTGTCCTGGCCTTTCTCAGATCTCACGGCTGGAAAGTGAACGTGGAAAAGAGTTCTCTATCCCCGTCAACAAGGGTTCCCTTCTTGGGAACAATTATAGACTCCTTAGAAATGAGGATCTTTCTAACAGAGGCCAGAAAAACAAAACTTCTAGACTCTTGTCGGATACTTCATTCCGTTCCTCTTCCTTCCATAGCTCAGTGCATGGAAGTGATCGGGTTGATGGTAGCGGCGATGGACATAGTTCCTTTTGCGCGCATTCATCTAAGACCATTACAACTGTGCATGCTCAGTCAGTGGAATGGGGACTATACAGACTTGTCTCCGAAGATACAAGTAAATCAGAGGACCAGAGACTCACTCCGTTGGTGGCTGTCCCTGGACAATCTGTCTCAAGGGATGACGTTCCGCAGACCAGAGTGGGTCATTGTCACGACCGACGCCAGTCTGATGGGCTGGGGCGCGGTCTGGGGATCCCTGAAAGCTCAGGGTCTTTGGTCTCGGGAAGAATCTCTTCTACCGATAAATATTCTGGAACTGAGAGCGATATTCAATGCTCTCAAGGCCTGGCCTCGGCTAGCGAGGACCAAGTTCATACGGTTTCAATCAGACAACATGACAACTGTTGCGTACATCAACCATCAGGGGGGAACAAGGAGTTCCCTAGCGATGGAAGAAGTGACCAAAATCATTCTATGGGCGGAGTCTCACTCCTGCCACCTGTCTGCTATCCACATCCCAGGAGTGGAAAATTGGGAAGCGGATTTTCTGAGTCGTCAGACATTGCATCCGGGGGAGTGGGAACTCCATCCGGAAATCTTTGCCCAAGTCACTCACCTGTGGGGCATTCCAGACATGGATCTGATGGCCTCTCGTCAGAACTTCAAAGTTCCTTGCTACGGGGCCAGATCCAGGGATCCCAAGGCGGCTCTAGTGGATGCACTAGTAGCACCTTGGACCTTCAAACTAGCTTATGTGTTCCCGCCATTTCCTCTCATCCCCAGGCTGGTAGCCAGGATCAATCAGGAGAGGGCGTCGGTGATCTTGATAGCTCCTGCGTGGCCACGCAGGACTTGGTATGCAGATCTGGTGAATATGTCATCGGCTCCACCTTGGAAGCTACCTTTGAGACGAGACCTTCTTGTTCAGGGTCCGTTCGAACATCCGAATCTGGTTTCACTCCAGCTGACTGCTTGGAGATTGAACGCTTGATTTTATCGAAGCGAGGATTCTCAGATTCTGTTATCGATACTCTTGTTCAGGCCAGAAAGCCTGTAACTAGAAAGATTTACCACAAAATTTGGAAAAAATATATCTGTTGGTGTGAATCTAAAGGATTCCCTTGGGACAAGGTTAAGATTCCTAGGATTCTATCCTTCCTTCAAGAAGGATTGGAAAAAGGATTATCTGCAAGTTCCCTGAAGGGACAGATTTCTGCCTTGTCGGTTTTACTTCACAAAAAGCTGGCAGCTGTGCCAGATGTTCAAGCCTTTGTTCAGGCTCTGGTTAGAATCAAGCCTGTTTACAAACCTTTGACTCCTCCTTGGAGTCTCAATTTAGTTCTTTCAGTTCTTCAGGGGGTTCCGTTTGAACCCTTACATTCCGTTGATATTAAGTTATTATCTTGGAAAGTTTTGTTTTTAGTTGCGATTTCTTCTGCTAGAAGAGTCTCAGAATTATCTGCTCTGCAGTGTTCTCCTCCTTATCTGGTGTTCCATGCAGATAAGGTGGTTTTACGTACTAAACCTGGTTTTCTTCCAAAAGTTGTTTCTAACAAAAACATTAACCAGGAGATTATCGTACCTTCTCTGTGTCCAAAACCAGTTTCAAAGAAGGAACGTTTGTTGCACAATTTGGATGTTGTTCGCGCTCTAAAATTCTATTTAGATGCTACAAAGGATTTTAGACAAACATCTTCCTTGTTTGTTGTTTATTCAGGTAAAAGGAGAGGTCAAAAAGCAACTTCTACCTCTCTCTCTTTTTGGATTAAAAGCATCATCAGATTGGCTTACGAGACTGCCGGACGGCAGCCTCCCGAAAGAATCACAGCTCATTCCACTAGGGCTGTGGCTTCCACATGGGCCTTCAAGAACGAGGCTTCTGTTGATCAGATATGTAGGGCAGCGACTTGGTCTTCACTGCACACTTTTACCAAATTTTACAAGTTTGATACTTTTGCTTCTTCTGAGGCTATTTTTGGGAGAAAGGTTTTGCAAGCCGTGGTGCCTTCCATTTAGGTGACCTGATTTGCTCCCTCCCTTCATCCGTGTCCTAAAGCTTTGGTATTGGTTCCCACAAGTAAGGATGACGCAGTGGACCGGACACACCTATGTTGGAGAAAACAGAATTTATGTTTACCTGATAAATTTCTTTCTCCAACGGTGTGTCCGGTCCACGGCCCGCCCTGGTTTTTTCATCAGGTCTGATAATTTATTTTCTTTAACTACAGTCACCACGGTACCATATGGTTTCTCCTATGCTTATATTCCTCCTTAACGTCGGTCGAATGACTGGGGTAGGCGGAGCCTAGGAGGGATCATGTGACCAGCTTTGCTGGGCTCTTTGCCATTTCCTGTTGGGGAAGAGAATATCCCACAAGTAAGGATGACGCCGTGGACCGGACACACCGTTGGAGAAAGAAATTTATCAGGTAAACATAAATTCTGTTTTTCTGAGTCGTCAGACTTTTCATCCGGGGGAGTGGGAACTCCACCCGGAGGTTTTTGCTCAGCTGACCCAGTTATGGGGCATTCCAGAATTGGATCTGATGGCGTCCCGTCAGAACACAAAACTTCCCCTTTACGGATCCAGGTCCAGGGATCCCAAGGCGGCATTGATAGATGTTCTAGTAGCGCCTTGGTCCTTCAGTCTAGCTTATGTCTTTCCACCGTTTCTTCTTCTCCCTCGGCTAGTAGCCAGAATCAAACAGGAGAAGGCTTCGGTAATTCTGATAGCGCCTGCGTGGCCACGCAGGACTTGGTATGCAGACCTAGTGGACATGTCATCGGTTCCACCATGGAAACTGCCATCGAGGCAGGATCTTCTAATACAGGGTCCATTCAAGCATCCAAATCTAGTTTCTCTGCAACTGACTGCTTGGAGATTGAACGCTTAATTCTAGCTAAGCGTGGGTTCTCTGAATCAGTTATAGATACTCTGATCCAGGCCAGAAAGCCTGTCACCAGGAAAATTTACCATAAGATATGGCGGAAATATCTTTGTTGGTGTGAATCCAAGGGTTACTCGTGGAGTAAGATTAGGATTCCGAGGCTATTGTCTTTTCTCCAAGAAGGATTGGAGAAAGGATTGTCAGCTAGTTCCTTAAAGGGACAGATATCTGCTCTGTCTATCCTGTTACACAAGCGTCTGGCAGCAGTACCAGACGTTCAGGCGTTTGCACAGGCTCTAGTTAGAATCAAGCCTGTCTATAAACCTGTGGCTCCTCCATGGAGTCTAAATTTAGTTCTTTCAGTTCTTCAAGGGGTTCCGTTTGAACCTTTACATTCCATAGATATTAAGTTATTATCTTGGAAAGTTTTGTTTTTGGTAGCTATTTCTTCTGCTCGAAGAGTTTCAGAATTGTCTGCTTTGCAGTGTAATTCACCCTATCTGGTGTTCCATGCAGATAAGGTTGTTTTGCGTACCAAACCTGGTTTCCTTCCAAAAGTGGTTTCTAATAAGAATATTAACCAGGAAATCATTGTTCCTTCTCTGTGCCCTAATCCAGTTTCTAAGAAGGAACGACTGTTACACAATCTTGATGTGGTTCGTGCTTTAAAATTCTATTTAAATGCAACTAAAGATTTCAGACAAACATCATCCTTGTTTGTTGTCTATTCTGGTAAGAGGAGAGGTCAGAAAGCGACTGCTACCTCTCTTTCCTTCTGGCTGAAAAGCATCATCCGATTGGCTTATGAGACTGCTGGACAGCAGCCTCCTGAACGAATTACAGCTCATTCCACCAGAGCTGTGGCTTCCACATGGGCTTTCAAGAATGAGGCTTCTGTTGAACAGATTTGTAAGGCAGCGACTTGGTCTTCACTGCATACTTTTGCCAAATTTTACAAATTCGATACTTTTGCTTCTTCGGAGGCTATTTTTGGGAGAAAGGTTTTGCAAGCAGTCGTGCCTTCCGTTTAGGTTACCTGACTTGTTCCCTCCCTTCATCCGTGTCCTAAAGCTTTGGTATTGGTATCCCACAAGTAAGGATGAATCCGTGGACTGGATACACCATGTAAGAGAAAACAGAATTTATGCTTACCTGATAAATTACTCTTACAGTGTATCCAGCCCACGGCCCGCCCTGGCAATTAAGTAAGGTTCAAATTTATTTTTGTAAAACTACAGTCACCACTGCACCCTATGGTTTCTCCTTTTTCTCCTAACCGTCGGTCGAATGACTGGGGGGGCGGAGCCTGAGGGGGAGCTATATGGACAGCTCTGCTGTGTGCTCTCTTTGCCACTTCCTGTAGGGAATGAGAATATCCCACAAGTAAGGATGAATCCGTGGACTGGATACACAGTAAGAGAAAGTAATTTATCAGGTAAGCATAAATTCAGTTTTTTTGCATGACAGTATGTACAGGCACTGTGGGTTTTTATGGGAGACTGCTTTTATTACATTTCATGTATCGTGCTAGATTTGGTTTTTGATGTACGCCCACGATGGGCGGGCACTATTTCCGCGAGCTTCCTCATTCTGGTTACTATCCGGGCTGAAGGGAAGTCACATGGAGTTCTACTGCCCAATGTCTACTGTTACCCATATTTAGTCAGGCGGTGGTAGTGCTTTCTGCAAGCGGTGATTCCTGTTTTTTCTCCGGTTCTTCTGATATTAGAATCCGGTTGTTCCTGGGAAGTTGGTCGCTTGTTTGGTGGCAGGTAGGCACCTCGGCAGGCTGCTGAGGTGTAGATGTGTCTGAAATAACATTATTTCTCTTGTTAGGTGTATCCAGTCCACGGATCATCCATTACTTGTGGGATATTCTCCTTCCCAACAGGAGGTTGCAAGAGGATCACCCACAGCAGAGCTGCTATATAGCTCCTCCCCTAACTGCCATATCCAGTCATTCTCTTGCAAGCTCTCAACATAGCTGGAGTTAGTTAGAGGAAAGTGGTAAAATATAGTTAGTTTTTTCTTCAATCAAAAGTTTATTGTTTTTAAATGGTACCGGAGTGTACTGTTTTATCTCAGGCAGAATTTGGAAGAAGAATCTGCCTGCGTTTTTCTATGATCTTAGCAGAAGTAACTAAGATCCACTGCCGTTCTTACATATGTCTGAGGAGTGAGGTAACTTCAGAGGGAGAATGGCGTGCAGGGTATCCTGCAATAAGGTATGTGCAGTTAAGTTTTTCTAGGGATGGAATTTGCTAGAAAATGCTGCTGATACCGGATTAATGTAAGTTAAAGCCTAAATGCAGTGATTTAATAGCGACTAGTATCAGGCTTGCTATCAGAGGTATATACTCTGATTAATGTGCAATATAAAACGTTTGCTTGCATGTTTAATCATTTTTATATATGCTTTGGTGATAAAACTTATTGGGGCCTAGTTTTTTCCACATGGCTGTCTTTATTTTTGCCTAGAAACAGTTTCCTGAGGCTTTCCACTGTTATAGTATAAAAGTTACAGTTGGTGCAGTTAAAATTACAAACTGTGACATTCAGCTTCCCTCAGCAGTCCCCTGCATGCTATAGGACATCTCTGAAGGGCTCAAAAGGCTTCAAAAGTAGGAGCTGTGGCAGTTGTTATGACTGTTTAAAAAACATATTTTTCGTTTTGTTAATCTGTTTTTTGTATTAAGGGGTTAATCATCCATTTGCAAGTGGGTGCAATGCTCTGCTAACTTGTTACATACACTGTAAAAATTTCGTTAGTTTAACTGCCTTTTTTCACTGTTATTTCAAATTTTGGCAAAATTTGTTTCTCTTAAAGGCACAGTAAAGTTTTTTTATATTGCTTGTTAACTTGTTTTAAAGTGTTTTCCAAGCTTGCTAGTCTCATTGCTAGTCTGTATAAACATGTCTGACATAGAGGAAACTCCTTGTTCATTATGTTTAAAAGCCATGGTGGAACCCCATAGGAGAATGTGTACTAAATATATTGATTTCACTTTAAACAATAAAGATCAGCTGTTATCTTTAAAAGAATTATCACCAGAGGATTCTGACGAGGGGGAAGTTATGCCGACTAACTCTCCCCACGTGTCGGACCCTTTGACTCCCGCTCAAGGGACTCACGCTAAAATGGCGCCAAGTACATCAAAGACGCCCATAGCGATTACTTTGCAGGACATGGCGGCAATCATGGATAATACCCTGTCAGCGGTATTAGCCAGACTGACTGAATTCAGAGGAAAGCGCAATAGCTCTGGGGTTAGACGTTAGACGTAATACAGAGCGCGCAGATGTTTTAAGGCCCATGTCTGATACTGCGTCACAATATGCAGAAGCTGAGGAAGAGCTTCAGTCTGTGGGTGACGTCTCTGACTCGGGGAAACCTGATTCAGATATGTCTACTTTTAAAGTTAAGCTTGAGAACCTCCGGGTGTTGCTTGGAGAGGTTTTAGCTGCTCTGAATGACTGTGACACAATTGCACTGCCAGAGAAATTGTGTAGACTGGATAAATACTACGTGGTGCCGGTGTGTACTGACGTTTTTCCAATACCTAAAAGGTTTACAGAAATTATTACTAAGGAGTGGGACAGACCCGGTGTGCCATTTTCCCCCCCTCCTATTTTTAGAAAAATGTTTCCAATAGATGCCACCACACGGGACTTATGGCAGACGGTCCCTAAGGTGGAGGGAGCAGTTTCTACTTTAGCAAAGCGTACCACTATCCCTGTCGAGGACAGTTGTGCTTTTTCAGATCCAATGGATAAAAAATTAGGTTACCTTAAGAAAATGTTTATTCAACAAGGTTTTATCCTGCAGCCCCTTGCATGCATTGCTGCTGTCACTGCTGCTGCGGTGTTCTGGTTTGAGTCTCTGGAAGAGGCCTTTCAGACAGCTACTCCATTGACTGAAATACTTGACAAGCTTAGAACACTTAAGCTAGCTAATTCTTTTGTTTCTGATGCCATTGTTCATTTGACTAAGCTAACGGCTAGGAATTCTGGATTCGCCATCCAGGCGCGTAGGGCGCTATGGCTTAAATCTTGGTCAGCTGACGTGACTTCAAAGTCTAAATTACTTAACATTCCCTTCAAGGGGCAGACCCTATTCGGGCCTGGTTTGAAGGAAATTATTGCTGACATTACTGGAGGTAAGCGTCATACCCTTCCTCAGGACAGGGCCAAATCAAGGGCCAAACAGTCTAATTTTCGTGCCTTTCGAAACTTCAAGGCAGGTGCAGCATCAACTTCCTCTGCTACAAAACAAGAGGGAACTTTTGCGCAATCCAAGCCGGCCTGGAAATCTAACCAGGCCTGGAGCAAAGGCAAGCAGGCCAGAAAGCCTGCTGCTGCCTCTAAGACAGCATGAAGGAACGGCCCCCTATCCGGCAACGGATCTAGTAGGGGGCAGACTTTCTCTCTTCGCCCAGGCGTGGGCAAGAGATGTTCAGGATCCCTGGGCGTTGTAGATCATATCTCAGGGATATCTTCTGGACTTCAAAGCTTCCCCCCCACAAGGGAGATTTCACCTTTCGAGATTATCTGTAAACCAGATAAAGAAAGAGGCATTCTTACGCTGTGTGCAAGACCTCCTAATAATGGGAGTGATCCATCCAGTTCCACAGATGGAACAAGGACAGGGATTTTATTCAAATCTGTTTGTGGTTCCCAAAAAAGAGGGAACCTTCAGACCAATTTTGGATCTAAAGATCTTAAACAAATTCCTCAGAGTTCCATCGTTCAAAATGGAAACTATTCGGACAATCCTACCTATGATCCAGGAGGGTCAGTACATGACCACAGTGGATTTGAAGGATGCTTACCTTCACATACCGATTCACAAAGATCATCATTGGTTCCTAAGGTTTGCCTTTCTAGACAGGCATTACCAGTTTGTGGCTCTTCCCTTCGGGTTAGCTATTTTTACAAAGGTTCTGGGGTCTCTTCTGGCGGTCCTAAGACCACGGGGCATAGCAGTGGCCCCTTATCTAGACGACATCCTGATACAGGCGTCAAACTTCCAAATTGCCAAATCTCATACGGACATAGTGTTGGCATTTCTGAGGTCGCATGGGTGGAAAGTGAATGAGGGAAAGAGTTCTCTATCACCCCTCACAAGGGTTTCCTTCCTAGGAACTCTGATAGATTCTGTAGAAAGGAAAATTTACCTGACGGAGTCCAGGTTATCAAAGCTTCTAAATTCCTGCCGTGTTCTTCACTACATTCCGCGCCCTTCGGTGGCTCAGTGCATGGAAGTGATCGGCTTAATGGTAGCGGCGATGGACATAGTGCCATTTGCACGCCTACATCTCAGACCGCTGCAATTATGCATGCTCAGTCAGTGGAATGGGGATTACACAGATTTGTCCCCTCTGCTAAATCTGGATCAAGAGACCAGAGATTCTCTTCTCTGGTGGCTATCTCGGGTCCATCTGTCCAAAGGTATGACCTTTCGCAGGCCAGATTGGACAATTGTAACAACAGATGCCAGCCTTCTAGGTTGGGGTGCAGTCTGGAATTCCCTGAAGGCTCAGGGATCGTGGACTCAGGAGGAGAAACTCCTCCCAATAAATATTCTGGAGTTAAGCGCAATATTCAATGCTCTTCTAGCTTGGCCTCTTTTAGCAACCCTGAGGTTCATCAGATTTCAGTCGGACAACATCACAACTGTGGCTTACATTAACCATCAAGGGGGGACCAGGAGCTCCCTAGCAATGTTAGAGGTCTCCAAGATAATTCGCTGGGCAGAGACTCACTCTTGCCATCTATCAGCGATCCATATCCCAGGTGTAGAGAACTGGGAGGCGGATTTTCTAAGTCGTCAGACTTTTCATCCGGGGGAGTGGGAACTCCATCCGGAGGTGTTTGCTCAATTGGTTCATCGTTGGGGCACACCAGAATTGGATCTCATGGCGTCTCACCAGAGCGCCAAGCTTCCTTGTTACGGATCAAGGTCCAGGGACCCAGAATCGACGCTGATAGATGCTCTAGCAGCACCGTGGTTCTTCAACCTGGCTTATGTGTTTCCACCGTTTCCTCTGCTCCCTCGACTGATTGCCAAAATCAAACAGGAGAGAGCATCGGTGATCTTGATCGCGCCTGCGTGGCCACGCAGGACCTGGTATGCAGACCTGGTGGACATGTCATCCTTTCCACCTTGGCCTCTGCCTCTGAGACAAGACCTTCTACTACAAGGTCCTTTCAATCATCCAAATCTAATTTCTCTGAGACTGACTGCCTGGAGATTGAACTCTTGATTTTATCAAGGCGTGGCTTCTCTGAGTCAGTCATTGATACCTTAATACAGGCACGAAAGCCTGTAACCAGGAAAATCTACCATAAGATATTGCGCAAATATCTTCATTAGTGTGAATCCAAGAATTACTCATGGAGTAAGGTTAGGATTCTTAGGATATTGTCCTTTCTCCAAGAGGGTTTGGATAAAGGATTATCAGCTAGTTCTTTAAACGGACAGATTTCTGCTCTGTCTATCCTTTTGCACAAGCGTCTGGCAGATGTTCCAGACATCCAGGCATTTTGTCAGGCTTTGGTTAGAATTAAGCCTGTGTTTAAACCTGTTGCTCCTCCATGGAGCTTAAACTTGGTTCTTAAGGTTCTTCAAGGAGTTCCGTTTGAACCCCTTCATTCCATTGATATCAAACTTTTATCTTGGAAAGTTCTGTTTTTGATGGCTATTTCCTCGGCTCGTAGAGTCTCTGAGTTATCAGCTTTACAATGTGATTCTCCTTATCTGATTTTCCATACAGATAAAGTAGTTCTGCGTACAAAACCTGGGTTTTTACCTAAGGTAGTTTCCAACAAGAATATCAATCAAGAGATTGTTGTTCCATCATTGTGTCCTAATCCTTCTTCAAAGAAGGAACGTCTTTTACCTAATTTGGACGTAGTCCGTGCTTTAAAGTTTTACTTACAAGCGACTAAAGATTTTCGTCAAACATCTTCCCTGTTTGTTGTTTACTCTGGACAGAGGAGAGGTCAAAAGGCTTCGGCAACCTCTCTTTCTTTTTGGCTTCGGAGCGTAATACGCTTAGCCTATTAGACTGCTGGACAGCAGCCCCCTGAAAGGATTACAGCTCATTCTACTAGAGCTGTGGCTTCCACCTGGGCCTTTAAAAATGAGGCTTCTGTTGAACAGATTTGCAAAGCGGCGACTTGGTCTTCGCTTCATACCTTTTCAAAATTTTACAAATTTGATACTTTTGCTTCTTTGGAGGCTATTTTTGGGAGAAAGGTTCTACAGGCAGTGGTCCCTTCCGTTTAAGTACCTGCCTTGTCCCTCCCTTCATCCGTGTACTTTAGCTTTGGTATTGGTATCCCACAAGTAATGGATGATCCGTGGACTGGATACACCTAACAAGAGAAAACATAATTTATGCTTACCTGATAAATTTATTTCTCTTGTGGTGTATCCAGTCCACGGCCCGCCCTGTCCTTTTAAGGCAGGTCTAAATTTTAAACTACAGTAACCACTGCACCCTATGGTTTCTCCTTTTTCGGCTAGTTTCGGTCGAATGACAGGATATGGCAGTTAGGGGAGGAGCTATATAGCAGCTCTGCTGTGGGTGATCCTCTTGCAACTTCCTGTTGGGAAGGAGAATATCCCACAAGTAATGGATGATCCGTGGACTGGATACACCACAAGAGAAATAAATTTATTAGGTAAGCATAAATTATGTTTTTTTCGTGCTTTAATCTAATATAAAAACGGCAGAAAAATGTTTTTGTTTTAAAATTTAAAGACACAGGATGGTGCCTTTAAATTTTAGTTTTAGTTAATTTTTTCATCTCAAATCGTTAATTGGGAATTTACCTTTACTGGGTATCCTTTTTTCTGTCTTAAAGACACAGTTACATATATATTTTTTTAAAAACATTTTTTTTATAAAAGGTTTTTATTTTATGTGAGTTGAGATGGATACAGGAGCTGATCAATCTGCTCTTTGCTCTATGTGTTTGAAGGTTCAGGTTGAACCCCTATTCCTTTTTGTCCCTCATGTGTTGAGAGAGGGCATTGAGTTACAAGGAGAGGATTTTTCATGAGCAAACCTTTTCTAAGGTGGATGTTTCTCAGGGGTCTTAAGATGAGATTCAGAGTATTTCGCAGCGGTCTCCCCAAATGTCCCAAGATATTTCGCCCACTCAAGCAGTGCCCTGCTTTAGCTCCAAATATTTCCTTAATGGACATAGCTAAGGTAGTGTCTTCTTCTATTTCTGATACATTATCTGCCTTTGCCATGTTTCAAGACAGACGCAAAAGAAGGAGTGACCATGGAATCAGTAAGGATGCTGATGCATTGGTGTCAGTTTCAAATTTACCCTCTCAGGAACATGAGTTAGAGGGTTCGGAGTCTGTATCTGAAGGTGAACTTTCTGATTCTGGGAGTTCTGCACCTTTTTCAGATTCGGAGGTGGTTTCTTTCAGGTTTAAGTTAGAACACCTTCGTTTGTTACTCAGGGAGGTCTTAACAACTTTAGATGATTGTGACTCTACAGTAGTAGTGGCTCCTGAAAAGTTGTGTAAAATGGATAGATATTTTGAAACTCCCTCGTATTCAGATGTTTTTCCAATACCTAAGAAGACTTTGGAGATTATGTCTAAGGAATGGGACAGACCAGGTATTCCTTTTTCTCCATCCCCGGTCTTCAAGAAAATGTTTCCAGTAGCAGATGCTATAAAGGAAAATTGGCAGACAGTCCCTAAGGTGGAAGGAGCTGTTTCCACCCTGGCTAAGCGTACAACTATTCCTATTGAGGATAGCTGTGCTTTTAAGGATCCGATGGACAAGAAGTTGGAAGGATTACTTAAGAGGATTTATATTCATCAGGGGTTATTGTTACAACCTGCTGCATGCATTGTTACGGTTACTAGTGCAGCAGCTTATTGGTTTGACGCTCTGTCTGAGTCCCTCAGAACTGAGACCCCTTTGGAGGAAATCCAAGATAGGATTAAGGCGCTGAATTTAGCTAATGCGTTTATTACTGATGCTTCGTTGCAAATTACTAAATTAGCTGCAAAGACTTTGGGGTTTTCTATCTTGGCCCGCAGAGCCTTGTGGTTAAAACCCTGGTCTGCGGATGTGTCCTCCAAGTCTAAGCTTCTAGCAATTCCTTACAAGGGAAAGACCTTGTTTGGACCTGGCCTAAAGGAAATAATTTCTGATATCTCTGGAGGTAAGGGTCATCTACTTCCTCAGGATAAGATAAACAAGCAAAAGGGACATCAAAGTAATTTTCGTTCCTTTCGAAATTTCAAGAGTAATTCCTTTGTTTCCTCCGCCAGACAGGACGGAAACTTTACCAAGCCTAAGCCTACTTGGAGACCCAACCAGTCATGGAACAAGAGGAAACAATCCAAGAAGCCTGCTGCCGAATCCAAGACAGCGTGAAGGTTTTGCCCCCGATCCAGGGCCGGATCTGGGTAAGAGATGTTCAGGATCCCTGGACTATAGAAATTGTGTCCAGGGGATACAGACTGGATACAGGCCCGGTTCATCAGATTTCAGTCGGACAACATAACGACTGTCGCCTACATCAATCATCAGGGAGGAACGAGGAGTTCCTTGGCGATGTCAGAAGTATCCAAGATAATTCAGTGGGCGGAGATCCGCTCTTGTCATCTGTCAGCGATCCACATCCCAGGGGTTGACAACTGGGAGGCGGATTTTCTAAGCAGACAGACTTTCCATCCGGGCGAGTGGGAACTTCATCCGGAAGTGTTCTCAATTCTGATCCTCAAATGGGGTACGGGTCGAGGTCCAGGGATCCGCAGGCGGAACTGATAGATGCTCTGGCAGTTCCTTGGTCCTTCAAGCTAGCATACCTGTTTCCTCCGTTTGCGCTTCTTCCTTGGGTCATTGCTCGAATCAAACAGGAGAGGGCTCCAGTGATCCTCATTCCTCCTGCTTGGCCTCGCAGGACTTGTATGCGGACCTGGTAGGCATGTCGTCTCTGCCACCCTGGAGACTTCCATTGAGGAAGGATCTTCTCATTCAAGGTCCCTTCCTTCACCCAAATCTAGTTTCTCTGAAGCTGACTGCTTGGAGATTGAACGTTTGATTTTGTCAAAACGAGGTTTTTCAGATGCAGTCATTGAGACCTTGGTTCAGGCTCATAAGCCAATAACTAGAAAAATTTACCATAAGATATGGAGTAAATATCTTTATTGGTGCAAATCTAATGGCTACTGATGGAGTAAGATTAGGATTCCGAGAATTTTAGCTTTTCTCCAAGAGGGTTTGGAGAAGGAATTGTCGGCTAGTTCCTTGAAGGGTCAGATTTCGGCTTTGCTATATAAATGTCTGGCAGAGGTTCCAGATGTTCAATCTTTCTGTCAGGCTCTGGTTAGGATCAGACCTGTATTTAAACCTATTGCTTCCCATGGAGTCTTAATTTGGTTCTTAATGTTCTTCAAGGGGTTCCATTTGAACCTATGCATTCCTTAGACATTAAACTTCTGTCTTGGAAAGTTTTATTTCTTGTCGCTATTTCTTCTGCTCGTAGAGTGTCCAAGCTCTCGGCGTTGCAATGCGCTTCCCCTTATCTAATTTTTCATGCAGATAAGGTTGTCTTGCGTACTAAGTTGGGCTTTCTTCCTAAGGTAGTTTTGGATCGAAACATTAACCAGGAGATTGTTGTACCTTCATTGTGTCCTAATCCTTCTTCTCAGAAGGAACGTCTTTTGCACAATCTTGATGTTGTTCATGCTTTGAAGTTTTATTTACAGGCGACGAAGGATTTTCGTCAGTCCTCTTCTTTATTTGTTGTTTTCTCAGGGAAACGAAGGGGTCAAAAGGCGACAGCTACTTCGCTTTCTTTTTGGTTGAGGAGTATCATTCGGTTTGCTTATGAAACCGCTGGGAAGCAGCCTCCTGAGAGGATTACGGCTCATTCTACTAGAGCTGTGGCTTCTTCATGGGCATTCAAGAATGAAGCTTCTGTTGAACAGATTTGTAAAGCTGCTACTTGGTCCCCTCTTCACACTTTTTCTAAGTTCTACAAATTTGATACTTTTGCCTCAGCCGAGGCGGCTTTTGGGAGAAAGGTTCTTCAAGCAGTGATGCCTTCTGTTTAGGTATCCTGTCTTGTCCCTCCCGTATCATCTGTGTCCTCTAGGCTTGGGTATAGTATTCCATAACTAATGAAGATAATCCGTGGACTTGTCATGTCCTTAAGAGGAAAAGAAAATGTATTCTTACCTGATAAATTTGTTTCCTCTTGGACATGACGAGTCCACGGCCCGCCCTGTCTGTTTAGACAGGATGTTATTTTTTCTAAACTTCAGACACCTCTGCACCTTTGGTTTTTCCTTTCTCTTTCTAACTTTGGTCGAATGACTTGGTTGGAGGGGAAGGGAGGGACTATTTAACAGCTTTGCTGTAGGTGCTCTTTGCCGCCTCCTGCAGGCAGGAGGAGAATATCCCATAAGTAATGAAGATGGTCCGTGGACTCGTCATGTCCAAGAGGAAACAAATTTATCAGGTAAGAATAAATTTTCTTTTTGTGGGACTTTCTGCTTGTATACAGTATGATGAGGGCTGAGCATATACAGGGTATTGGTTTGGTATGGGACTTTCTGCTTGTATACAGTATGATGGGGGCTGAGCATATACAGGGTATTGGTTTGGTGTGGGACTTTCTGCTTGTATACAGTATGATTAGGGCTGAGCATATACAGGGTATTGGTTTGGTGTGGGACTCTCTGCTTGTATACAGTATGATGGGGGCTGAGCATATACAGGGTATTGGTTTGGTATGGGACTTTCTGCTTGTATACAGTATGATGAGGGCTGAGCATATACAGGGTATTGGTTTGGTATGGAACTTTCTGCTTGTATACAGTATGATGGGGGCTGAGCATATACAGGGTATTGGTTTGGTGTGGGACTTTCTGCTTGTATACAGTATGATTAGGGCTGAGCATATACAGGGTATTGGTTTGGTGTGGGACTTTCTGCTTGTATACAGTATGATGAGGGCTGAGCATATGCAGGGTATTGGTTTGGTGTGGGACTTTCTGCTTGTATACAGTATGATTAGGGCTGAGCATATACAGGGTATTGGTTTGGTGTGGGACTTTCTGCTTGTATACAGTATGATGGCTGAGCATATACAGGGTATTGTTTTGGTGTGGGACTTTCTGCTTGTATATAGTATGATGTGGGCTGAGCATATACAGGGTATTGGTTTGGTGTGGGACTTTCTGCTTGTATACAGTATGATTAGGGCTGAGCATATACAGGGTATTGGTTTGGTGTGGGACTTTCTGCTTGTATACAGTATGATGAGGGCTGAGCATATACAGGGTATTAATTTGGTGTGGTACTTTCTGCTTGTATACTTTCTGCTTGTATACAGTATGATGGGGGCTGAGCATATACAGGGTATTAATTTGGTGTGGGACTTTCTGCTTGTATACAGTATGATGGGGACTGAGCATATACAGGGTATTGGTTTGGTGTGGGACTTTCTGCTTGTATACAGTATGATGAGGGCTGAGCATATACAGGGTATTGGTTTGGTATGGGACTTTCTGCTTGTATACAGTATGATGGGGGCTGAGCATATACAGGGTATTGGTTTGGTGTGGGACTTTCTGCTTGTATACAGTATGATTAGGGCTGAGCATATACAGGGTATTGGTTTGGTGTGGGACTTTCTGCTTGTATACAGTATGATGGGGGCTGAGCATATACAGGGTATTGGTATGGTGTGGTACTTTCTGCTTGTATACAGTATGATAAGGGCAGAGCATATACAGGGTATTGGTATGGTGTGGTACTTTCTGCTTGTATACAGTATGATAAGGGCAGAGCATATACAGGGTATTGGTTTGTTGTGGGACTTTCTGCTTGTTTACAGTATGATGAGGGCTGAGCATATACAGGGTATTGGTTTGGTGTGGGACTTTCTGCTTGTATACAGTATGATTAGGGCTGAGCATATACAGGGTATTGGTTTGGTGTGGGACTCTCTGCTTGTATACAGTATGATGGGGGCTGAGCATATACAGGGTATTGGTATGGTGTGGTACTTTCTGCTTGTATACAGTATGATAAGGGCAGAGCATATACAGGGTATTGGTATGGTGTGGTACTTTCTGCTTGTATACAGTATGATAAGGGCAGAGCATATACAGGGTATTGGTTTGTTGTGGGACTTTCTGCTTGTTTACAGTATGATGAGGGCTGAGCATATACAGGGTATTGGTTTGGTGTGGGACTTTCTGCTTGTTTACAGTATGATGAGGGCTGAGCATATACAGGGTATTGGTTTGGTGTGGGACTTTCTGCTTGTTGCTGTTTTGTGATGTTTGTCAGCTATGCAGCCTTTTTGTTCCCGCCCAGATGGTCTCACCTGTTCTTTTTTCTGTTTTTAGGCAGAGGGCAAGCGCCTGGGTCTGGTGGGCTGGGTGCAGAACACGGACACAGGAACAGTAAAGGGCCAGCTACAGGGCCCCAGCAGCTGTGTGCAGGAGATGCAGCTCTGGTTACAGACAAAAGGGAGTCCCAAGTCGCGCATAACAAAAGCACAATTCCAAAATGAAAGGCAGATTGTGAGCCTGGAATACGCCAGCTTCAGTGTCCGCAAATGAGGCCAGTTCATAAAGGGTTAACTGCAGTTCACGTGTTCCTGGGAACTCTGAAAATACTTTTTTTTTAGAACATTGTTGATGTATAACATCAGAACCCTGCTGTACCATATCCTGTGTGAGATCCGCTTTATCCCGTGTTATGTTGTATAAGCGCTAACGATAAAACATCAGAATCCTTTAACCATATAAACAGCTGCTGTACCATATCCTGTGTGAGATCCGCTTTATCCTGTGTTATGTTGTATAAGCGCTAACGATAATACATCAGAACCCTTTAACCATATAAACAGCTGCTGTACCATATCCTGTGTGAGATCCGCTTTATCCCGTGTTATGTTGTATAAGCGCTAACGATAAAACATCAGAACCCTTTAACCATATAAACAGCTGCTGTACCATATCCTGTGTGAGATCCGCTTTATCCCGTGTTATGTTGTATAAGCGCTAACGATAAAACATCAGAACCCCTAACCATGTAACCAGCTGCTGTACCATATCCTGTGTGAGATCCGCTTTATCCCGTGTTATGTTGTATAAGCGCTAACGATAAAACATCAGAACCCCTAACCATGTAACCAGCTGCTGTACCATATCCTGTGTGAGATCCGCTTTATCCCGTGTTATGTTGTATAAGCGCTAACGATAAAACATCAGAACCCCCTAACCATGTAACCAGCTGCTGTACCATATCCTGTGTGAGATCCGCTTTATCCCGTGTTATGTTGTATAAGCGCTAACGATAAAACATCAGAACCCCCTAACCATGTAACCAGCTGCTGTACCATATCCTGTGTGAGATTTTCTGTAAGGTAGCTCTACCTCATATACATTACACCTCATACACACATGTACTGTATACCGTAATGCCTCAGCTCACATGTATGTAATTCATATACATTACACCTCATACACACATGTACTGTATACCCATAATGCCCCAGTTCACATGTATGTAATTCATATACATTACACCTCATACACACATGTACTGTATACCTGCAATGCCCCAGCTCACATGTATGTAATTCATATACATTACACCTCATACACACATGTACTGTATACCCATAATGCTCCAGCTCACATGTATGTAATTCATATACATTACACCTCATACACCCATGTACTGTATACCCATAATGCCTCAGCTCACATGTATGTAATTCATATACATTACACCTCATACACCCATGTACTGTATACCCATAATGCCCCAGCTCACATGTATGTAATTCATATACATTACACCTCATACACCCATGTACTGTATACCCATAATGCCTCAGCTCACATGTATGTAATTCATATACATTACACCTCATACACCCATGTACTGTATACCCATAATGCCCCAGCTCACATGTATGTAATTCATATACATTACACCTCATACACCCATGTACTGTATACCCGTAATGCATATAAATCACACATCATATGATGCTATTATCAACAGTTATAGAAAGTTGGGGAGGGGTAGAGATTTTAGAAAACGGTGGAAATGAGGAGCTCAGTTGTAGAGTATTTAAGTTTAAGATAGTGAAAGAACACCCAGGATATATTAGAAAGACAGTGACATCGGTTAGCAAGGAAGGGGCTATGTCTGGTGCAGAGAGGTTAATTTCTGTGACATCAGCATACAAATGGTATTGAAACCTGTGGGACTTGATTATGGGGCCTAAGGATGAAATAGAGATTGAGAAGAGAAGGGGACAACAAACAGAGCCGTGTGGTACCCCAACAGAGAGTGGTAGAGGATGCACCAGAGAAGGTTACACTAAAGGTAGGGGGAGACGGCACGGCATTGTGTCCTTGATGGTCTATTCCTGGATCTAAGGATCTACTTTCCTATAACCTGCTTATCCTGCACACCCTGATATACACCATAAGCTTCACTAAACAAATATACTGAAGCATAACCTGATATACACCATAAGCTTCACTAAACAAATATAGAGAAGCACACCCTGATATACACCATAAGCTTCACTAAACAAATATAGAGAAGCACAACCTGATATACACCATAAGTTTCACTAAACAAATATACAGAAGCACACCCTGATATACACCATAAACTTCACTAAACAAATATAGAGAACACACCCTGATATATACCATAAGCTTCACTAAACAAATATACAGAAGCACACCCTGATATACACCATAAGCTTCACTAAACAAATATACAGAAGCACAACATGATATACACCATAAGCTTCACTAAACAAATATACAGAAGCACACCCTGATATACACCATAAGCTTCACTAAACAAATATACAGCAGCACAACCTGATATACACCATAAGCTTCACTAAACAAATATACAGAAGCACACCCTGATATACACCATAAGCTTCACTAAACAAATATACAGAAGCACAACCTGATATACACCATATGCTTCACTAAACAAATATACAGAAGCACACCCTGATATACACCATAAGCTTCTGTATATTTGTTTAGTGAAGCTTATGGTGTATATCAGGGTGTGCTTCTGTATATTTGTTTAGTGAAGCATATGGTGTATATCAGGTTGTGCTTCTGTATATACACCATAAGCTTCACTAAACAAATATACAGAAGCACACCCTGATATACACCATAAGCTTCACTAAACAAATATACAGAAGCACAACCTGATATACACCATAAGCTTCACTAAACAAATATACAGAAGCACACCCTGATATACACCATAAGCTTCACTAAACAAATATACAGAAGCACAACCTGATATACACCATATGCTTCACTAAACAAATATACAGAAGCACACCCTGATATACACCATAAGCTTCACTAAAAAAATATACAAAAGCACACCCTGATATACACCATAAGTTTCACTAAACAAATAAACAGAAGCACACCCTGATATACACCATAAGTTTCACTAAACAAATATACAGAAGCACAACCTGATATACACCATAAGCTTCACTAAACAAATATACAGAAGCACACCCTGATGTACACCATAAGCTTCACTAAACAAATATACAGAAGCACACCCTGATATACACCATAAGCTTCACTAAACAAATATACAGAAGCACACCCTGATATACACCATAAGCTTCACTAAACAAATATACAGAAGCACACCCTGATTTACACCATAAGCTTCACTAAACAAATATACAGAAGCACACCCTGATATACACCATAAGCTTCACTAAACAAATATACAGAAGCACACCCTGATATACACCATAAGCTTCACTAAACAAATATACAGAAGCACAACCTGATATACACCATAAGCTTTACTAAACAAATATACAGAAGCACAACCTGATATACACCATAAGCTTCACTAAACACATAAACAGAAGCACACCCTGATATACACCATAAGCTTCACTAAACAAATATACAGAAGCACACCCTGATATACGCCATAAGCTTCACTAAACAAATATACAGAAGCACACCCTAATATACACCATAAGCTTCACTAAACAAATATACAGAAGCACACCCTGATTTACACCATAAGCTTCACTAAACAAATATACAGAAGCACACCCTGATTTACACCATAAGCTTCACTAAACAAATATACAGAAGCACACCCTGATATACACCATAAGCTTCACTAAACAAATATACAGAAGCACACCCTGATTTACACCATAAGCTTCACTAAACAAATATACAGAAGCACACCCTGATATACACCATAAGCTTTACTAAACAAATATACAGAAGCACACCCTAATATACACCATAAGCTTCACTAAACAAATATACAGAAGCACACCCTAATATACACCATAAGCTTCACTAAACAAATATACAGAAGCACACCCTGATTTACACCATAAGCTTAACTAAACAAATATACAGAAGCACACCCTGATTTACACCATAAGCTTCACTAAACAAATATACAGAAGCACACCCTGATATACACCATAAGCTTCACTAAACAAATATACAGAAGCACAACCTGATATACACCATAAGCTTCACTAAACAAATATACAGAAGCACACCCTGATATACACCATAAGCTTCACTAAACAAATATACAGCAGCACAACCTGATATACACCATAAGCTTCACTAAACAAATAAACAGAAGCACACCCTGATATACACCATAAGTTTCACTAAACAAATATACAGAAGCACAACCTGATATACACCATAAGCTTCACTAAACAAATATACAGAAGCACACCCTGATGTACACCATAAACTTCACTAAACAAATATACGGAAGCACACCCTGATTTAAACCATAAGCTTCACTAAACAAATATACAGAAGCACACCCTGATATACACCATAAGCTTCACTAAACAAATATACAGAAGCACACCCTGATTTACACCATAAGCTTCACTAAACAAATATACAGAAGCACACCCTGATATACACCATAAGCTTCACTAAACAAATATACAGAAGCACACCCTGATATACACCATAAGCTTCACTAAACAAATATACAGAAGCACAACCTGATATACACCATAAGCTTTACTAAACAAATATACAGAAGCACAACCTGATATACACCATATGCTTCACTAAACAAATATACAGAAGCACACCCTGATATACACCATAAGCTTCACTAAAAAAATATACAAAAGCACACCCTGATATACACCATAAGTTTCACTAAACAAATATACAGAAGCACACCCTGATATACACCATAAGTTTCACTAAACAAATATACAGAAGCACAACCTGATATACACCATAAGCTTCACTAAACAAATATACAGAAGCACACCCTGATGTACACCATAAACTTCACTAAACAAATATACGGAAGCACACCCTGATTTAAACCATAAGCTTCACTAAACAAATATACAGAAGCACACCCTGATATACACCATAAGCTTCACTAAACAAATATACAGAAGCACACCCTGATTTACACCATAAGCTTCACTAAACAAATATACAGAAGCACACCCTGATATACACCATAAGCTTCACTAAACAAATATACAGAAGCACACCCTGATATACACCATAAGCTTCACTAAACAAATATACAGAAGCACAACCTGATATACACCATAAGCTTTACTAAACAAATATACAGAAGCACAACCTGATATACACCATAAGCTTCACTAAACAAATATACAGAAGCACACCCTGATATACACCATAAGCTTCACTAAACAAATATACAGAAGCACACCCTGATATACGCCATAAGCTTTACAAAACAAATATACAGAAGCACACCCTAATATACACCATAAGCTTCACTAAACAAATATACAGAAGCACACCCTGATTTACACCATAAGCTTCACTAAACAAATATACAGAAGCACACCCTGATTTACACCATAAGCTTTTCTAAACAAATATACAGAAGCACACCCTGATTTACACCATAAGCTTCACTAAACAAATATACAGAAGCACACCCTGATTTACACCATAAGCTTCACTAAACAAATATACAGAAGCACACCCTGATATACACCATAAGCTTTACAAAACAAATATACAGAAGCACACCCTGATATACACCATAAGCTTCACTAAACAAATATACAGAAGCACACCCTAATATACACCATAAGCTTCACTAAACAAATATACAGAAGCACACCCTGATTTACACCATAAGCTTTTCTAAACAAATATACAGAAGCACACCCTGATTTACACCATAAGCTTCACTAAACAAATATACAGAAGCACACCCTGATATACACCATAAGCTTCACTAAACAAATATACAGAAGCACAACCTGATATACACCATAAGCTTCACTAAACAAATATACAGAAGCACACCCTGATATACACCATATGCTTCACTAAACAAATATACAGCAAATATACAGAAGCACAACCTGATATACACCATAAGCTTCACTAAACAAATAAACAGAAGCACACCCTGATATACACCATAAGCTTCACTAAACAAATATACAGAAGCACAACCTGATATACACCATAAGCTTCACTAAACAAATATACAGAAGCACACCCTGATGTACACCATAAGCTTCACTAAACAAATATATAGAAGCACACCCTGATTTAAACCATAAGCTTCACTAAACAAATATACAGAAGCACACCCTGATATACACCATAAGCTTCACTAAACAAATATACAGAAGCACACCCTGATTTACACCATAAGCTTCACTAAACAAATATACAGAAGCACACCCTGATATACACCATAAGCTTCACTAAACAAATATACAGAAGCACACCCTGATATACACCATAAGCTTCACTAAACAAATATACAGAAGCACAACCTGATATACACCATAAGCTTTACTAAACAAATATACAGAAGCACAACCTGATATACACCATAAGCTTCACTAAACACATAAACAGAAGCACACCCTGATATACACCATAAGCTTCACTAAACAAATATACAGAAGCACACCCTGATATACACCATAAGCTTTACAAAACAAATATACAGAAGCACACCCTAATATACACCATAAGCTTCACTAAACAAATATACAGAAGCACACCCTGATTTACACCATAAGCTTCACTAAACAAATATACAGAAGCACACCCTGATTTACACCATAAGCTTTTCTAAACAAATATACAGAAGCACACCCTGATTTACACCATAAGCTTCACTAAACAAATATACAGAAGCACACCCTGATTTACACCATAAGCTTCACTAAACAAATATACAGAAGCACACCCTGATTTACACCATAAGCTTTTCTAAACAAATATACAGAAGCACACCCTAAATTTAAACCATAAGCTTCACTAAACAAATATACAGAAGCACACCCTGATTTACACCATAAGCTTCACTAAACAAATATACATAAGCACAACCTGATTTACACCATAAGCTTTTCTAAACAAATATACAGAAGCACACCCTGATATACACCATAAGCTTCACTAAACACATAAACAGAAGCACACCCTGATATACACCATAAGCTTCACTAAACAAATATACAGAAGCACACCCTGATATACGCCATAAGCTTTACAAAACAAATATACAGAAGCACACCCTAATATACACCATAAGCCTCACTAAACAAATATACAGAAGCACACCCTGATTTACACCATAAGCTTCACTAAACAAATATACAGAAGCACACCCTGATTTACACCATAAGCTTTTCTAAACAAATATACAGAAGCACACCCTGATTTACACCATAAGCTTCACTAAACAAATATACAGAAGCACACCCTGATTTACACCATAAGCTTCACTAAACAAATATACAGAAGCACACCCTGATATACACCATAAGCTTCACTAAACAAATATACAAAAGCACACCCTGATATACACCATAAGCTTCACTAAACAAATATACAGAAGCACACCCTGATATACACCATAAGCTTCACTAAACAAATATACAGAAGCACACCCTGATTTACACCATAAGCTTCACTAAACAAATATACAGAAGCACACCCTGATTTACACCATAAGCTTTTCTAAACAAATATACAGAAGCACACCCTGATTTACACCATAAGCTTCACTAAACAAATATACAGAAGCACACCCTGATATACACCATAAGCTTCACTAAACAAATATACAGAAGCACACCCTGATATACACCATAAGCTTCACTAAACAAATATACAGAAGCACAACCTGATATACACCATAAGCTTCACTAAACAAATATACAGAAGCACACCCTGATATACACCATAAGCTTCACTAAACAAATATACAGCAGCACAACCTGATATACACCATAAGCTTCACTAAACAAATATACAGAAGCACACCCTGATATACACCATAAGCTTCACTAAACAAATATACAGAAGCACAACCTGATATACACCATATGCTTCACTAAACAAATATACAGAAGCACACCCTGATATACACCATAAGCTTCACTAAACACATATACAAAACCACACCCTGATATAAACCATAAGTTTCACTAAACAAATAAACAGAAGCACACCCTGATATACACCATAAGTTTCACTAAACAAATATACAGAAGCACAACCTGATATACACCATAAGCTTCACTAAACAAATATACAGAAGCACACCCTGATGTACACCATAAACTTCACTAAACAAATATACGGAAGCACACCCTGATTTAAACCATAAGCTTCACTAAACAAATATACAGAAGCACACCCTGATATACACCATAAGCTTCACTAAACAAATATACAGAAGCACACCCTGATTTACACCATAAACTTAACTAAACAAATATACAGAAGCACACCCTGATATACACCATAAGCTTCACTAAACAAATATACAGAAGCACACCCTGATATACACCATAAGCTTCACTAAACAAATATACAGAAGCACACCCTGATATACACCTTAAGCTTTACTAAACAAATATACAGAAGCACAACCTGATATACACCATAAGCTTCACTAAACACATAAACAGAAGCACACCCTGATATACACCATAAGCTTCACTAAACAAATATACAGAAGCACACCCTGATATACACCATAAGCTTTACAAAACAAATATACAGAAGCACACCCTAATATACACCATAAGCTTCACTAAACAAATATACAGAAGCACACCCTGATTTACACCATAAGCTTCACTAAACAAATATACAGAAGCACACCCTGATTTACACCATAAGCTTTTCTAAACAAATATACAGAAGCACACCCTGACTTACACCATAAGCTTCACTAAACAAATATACAGAAGCACACCCTGATTTACACCATAAGCTTCACTAAACAAATATACAGAAGCACACCCTGATTTACACCATAAGCTTCTCTAAACAAATATACAGAAGCACACCCTGATATACACCATAAGCTTCACTAAACAAATATACAGAAGCACACCCTGATTTACACCATAAGCTTCACTAAACAAATATACATAAGCACACCCTGATATACACCATAAGCTTTACTAAACAAATATAGAGAAGCACACCCTGATATACACCATAAGCTTTACTAAACAAATATAGAGAAGCACACCCTGATATACACCATAAGCTTGCCTTCACTAAACAAATATACAGAAGCACACCCTGATTTACACCATAAGCTTTACTAAACAAATATACAGAAGCACAACCTGATATACACCATAAGCTTCACTAAACAAATATACATAAGCACACCCTGATATACACCATAAGCTTCACTAAAAAAATATACAGACGCACACCCTGATATACACCATAAGCTTCACTAAACAAATATACAGAAGCACACCCTGATTTACACCATAAGCTTCACTAAAATATACAGAAGCACACCCTGATATACACCATAAGCTTCACTAAACAAATATACAGAAGCACATCCTGATATACACCATAAGCTTCACTAAACAAATATACAGAAGCACACCCTGATATACACCATAAGCTTTACTAAACAAATATACAGAAGCACACCCTGATATACACCATAAGCTTCACTAAACAAATATACAGAAGCACACCCTGATGTACACCATAAGCTTCACTAAACAAATATATAGAAGCACACCCTGATATACATCATAAGCTTCACTAAACAAATATAAAGAAGCACAGCCTGATATACACCATTAGCTTCACTAAACATATATACATAAGCACACCCTGATATACACCATAAGCTTCACTAAACAAATACAGAGAAGCACACCCTGATATACACCATAAGCTTCACTAAACAAATATAGAGAAGCACACCCTGATATACACCATAAGCTTCACTAAACAAATATACAGAAGCACACCCTGATATACACCATAAGCTTCACTAAACAAATATACAGAAGCACACCCTGATATACACCATAAGCTTCACTAAACAAATATACAGAAGCACAACCTGATATACACCATAAGATTTACTAAACAAATATACAGAAGCAAACCCTGATATACACCATAAGCTTCACTAAGCAAATATACAGAAGCACACCCTGATATACACCATAAGCTTCACTAAACAAATATATAGAAGCACACCCTGATATACACCATAAGCTTCACTAAACAAATATACAGAAGCACACCCTGATATACACAATAAGCTTCACTAACAAATAAACAGAAGCACACCCTGATATACACCATAAGCTTCACTAAACAAATATATAGAAACACACCCTGATATACACCATAAGCTTCACTATACAAATATACAGAAGCACACTCTGATATACACCATAAGCTTCACTAAACAAATATACAGAAGCACACCCTGATATACACCATAAGCTTCACTAAACAAATATAGAGAGAAGCACACCCTGATATACACCATAAGCTTCACTAAACAAATATACAGAAGCACAACCTGATATACACCATAAGCTTCACTAAACAAATATACAGAAGCACACCCTGATATACACCATAAGCTTCACTAAACAAATATACAGAAGCACAACCTAATATACACCATAAGCTTCACTAAACAAATATACAGAAGCACACCCTGATATACACCATAAGCTTCACTAAACAAATATACAGACGCACAACCTGATATACACCATATGCTTCACTAAACAAATATACAGAAGCACACCCTGATATACACCATAAGCTTCACTAAACAAATATATAGAAGCACAACCTGATATACACCATAAGCTTCACTAAACAAATATACAGAAGCACACCCTGATATACACCATAAGCTTCACTAAACAAATATACAGCAGCACAACCTGATATACACCATAAGCTTCACTAAACAAATATACAGAAGCACACCCTGATATACACCATAAGCTTCACTAAACAAATATACAGAAGCACAACCTGATATACACCATATGCTTCACTAAACAAATATACAGAAGCACACCCTGATATACACCATAAGCTTCACTAAACAAATATACAAAAGCACACCCTGATATACACCATAAGCTTTCACTAAACAAATAAACAGAAGCACACCCTGATATACACCATAAGTTTCACTAAACAAATATACAGAAGCACAACCTGATATACACCATAAGCTTCACTAAACAAATATACAGAAGCACACCCTGATGTACACCATAAACTTCACTAAACAAATATACGGAAGCACACCCTGATTTAAACCATAAGCTTCACTAAACAAATATACAGAAGCACACCCTGATATACACCATAAGCTTCACTAAACAAATATACAGAAGCACACCCTGATTTACACCATAAACTTAACTAAACAAATATACAGAAGCACACCCTGATATACACCATAAGCTTCACTAAACAAATATACAGAAGCACACCCTGATATACACCATAAGCTATACTAAACAAATATACAGAAGCACACCCTGATATACACCATAAGCTTTACAAAACAAATATACAGAAGCACACCCTAATATACACCATAAGCTTCACTAAACAAATATACAGAAGCACACCCTGATTTACACCATAAGCTTCACTAAACAAATATACAGAAGCACACCCTGATTTACACCATAAGCTTCACTAAACAAATATACAGAAGCACACCCTGATTTACACCATAAGCTTCACTAAACAAATATACAGAAGCACACCCTGATTTACACCATAAGCTTTCTAAACAAATATACAGAAGCACACCCTAAATTTAAACCATAAGCTTCACTAAACAAATATACAGAAGCACACCCTGATTTACACCATAAGCTCCACTAAACAAATATACATAAGCACACCCTGATATACACCATAAGCTTTACTAAACAAATATAGAGAAGCACACCCTGATATACACCATAAGCTTTACTAAACAAATATAGAGAAGCACACCCTGATATACACCATAAGCTTCACTAAACAAATATACAGAAGCACACCCTGATTTACACCATAAGCTTCACTAAAATATACAGAAGCACACCCTGATATACACCATAAGCTTCACTAAACAAATATACAGAAGCACATCCTGATATACACCATAAGCTTCACTAAACAAATATACAGAAGCACACCCTGATATACACCATAAGCTTTACTAAACAAATATACAGAAGCACACCCTAATATACACCATAAGGTTCACTAAACAAATATAGGGAGAAGCACACCCTGATGTACACCATAAGCTTTACTAAACAAATATATAGAAGCACACCCTGATATACATCATAAGCTTCACTAAACAAATATAAAGAAGCACAGCCTGATATACACCATTAGCTTCACTAAACATATATACATAAGCACACCCTGATATACACCATAAGCTTCACTAAACAAATACAGAGAAGCACACCCTGACATGCACCATAAGCTTCACTAAACAAATATAGAGAAGCACACCCTGATATACACCATAAGCTTCACTAAACAAATATACAGAAGCACACCCTGATATACACCATAAGCTTCACTAAACAAATATACAGAAGCACACCCTGATATACACCATAAGCTTCACTAAACAAATATACAGAAGCACAACCTGATATACACCATAAGCTTTACTAAACAAATATACAGAAGCAAACCCTGATATACACCATAAGCTTCACTAAGCAAATATACAGAAGCACACCCTGATATATACACCATAAGCTTCACTAAACAAATATAGAGAAGCACACCCTGATATACACCATAAGCTTCACTAAACAAATATACAGAAGCACACCCTGATATACACAATAAGCTTCATTAACAAATAAACAGAACCACACCCTGATATACACCATAAGCTTCACTAAACAAATATACAGAAGCACACTCTGATATACACCATAAGCTTCACTAAACAAATATACAGAAGCACACCCTGATATACACCATAAACTTCACTAAACAAATATAGAGAAACACACCCTGATATACACCATAAGCTTCACTAAACAAATATACAGAAGCACAACCTGATATACACCATAAGCTTCACTAAACAAATATACAGAAGCACACCCTGATATACACCATAAGCTTCACTAAACAAATATACAGAAGCACAACCTGATATACACCATAAGCTTCACTAAACAAATATACAGGAAGCACACCCTGATATACACCATAAGCTTCACTAAACAAATATACAGAAGCACAACCTGATATACACCATATGCTTCACTAAACAAATATACAGAAGCACACCCTGATATACACCATAAGCTTCACTAAACAAATATATAGAAGCACAACCTGATATACACCATAAGCTTCACTAAACAAATATACAGAAGCACACTCTGATATACACCATAAGCTTCACTAAACAAATATACAGAAGCACAACCTGATATACACCATAAGCTTCACTAAACAAATATACAGAAGCACACCCTGATATACACCATAAGCTTCACTAAACAAATATACAGAAGCACAACCTGATATACACCATAAGCTTCACTAAACAAATATACAGAAGCACACCCTGATATACACCATAAGCTTCACTAAACAAATATACAAAAGCACACCCTGATATACACCATAAGCTTCACTAAACAAATATACAGAAGCACACCCTGATATACACCATAAGTTTCACTAAACAAATATACAGAAGCACAACCTGATATACACCATAAGCTTCACTAAACAAATATACAGAAGCACACCCTGATGTACACCATAAGCTTCACTAAACAAATATACAGAAGCACACCCTGATTTAAACCATAAGCTTCACTAAACAAATATACAGAAGCACACCCTGATATACACCATAAGCTTCACTAAACAAATATACAGAAGCACACCCTGATTTACACCATAAGCTTAACTAAACAAATATACAGAAGCACACCCTGATATACACCATAAGCTTCACTAAACAAATATACAGAAGCACACCCTGATATACACCATAAGCTTCACTAAACAAATATACAGAAGCACACCCTGATATACACCATAAGCTTTACAAAACAAATATACAGAAGCACACCCTGATATACACCATAAGCTTCACTAAACAAATATACAGAAGCACACCCTGATTTACACCATAAGCTTCACTAAACAAATATACAGAAGCACACCCTGATTTACACCATAAGCTTCACTAAACAAATATACAGAAGCACACCCTGATTTACACCATAAGCTTCACTAAACAAATATACAGAAGCACACCCTGATTTACACCATAAGCTTCACTAAACAAATATACAGAAGCACACCCTGATTTACACCATAAGCTTTTCTAAACAAATATACAGAAGCACACCCTAAATTTAAACCATAAGCTTCACTAAACAAATATACAGAAGCACACCCTGATTTACACCATAAGCTTCACTAAACAAATATACATAAGCACACCCTGATATACACCATAAGCTTCACTAAACAAATATAGAGAAGCACACCCTGATATACACCATAAGCTTTACTAAACAAATATAGAGAAGCACACCCTGATATACACCATAAGCTTGCCTTCACTAAACAAATATACAGAAGCACACCCTGATTTACACCATAAGCTTTACTAAACAAATATACAGAAGCACAACCTGATATACACCATAAGCTTCACTAAACAAATATACATAAGCACACCCTGATATACACCATAAGCTTCACTAAAAAAATATACAGACGCACACCCTGATATACACCATAAGCTTCACTAAACAAATATACAGAAGCACACCCTGATTTCCACCATAAGCTTCACTAAAAATACAGAAGCACACCCTGATATACACCATAAGCTTCACTAAACAAATATACAGAAGCACACCCTGATATACACCATAAGCTTCACTAAACAAATATACAGAAGCACACCCTGATATACACCATAAGCTTTACTAAACAAATATACAGAAGCACACCCTGATATACACCATAAGGTTCACTAAACAAATATAGGGGAAGCACACCCTGATGTACACCATAAGCTTTACTAAACAAATATAGAGAAGCACACCCTGATATACATCATAAGCTTCACTAAACAAATATATAGAAGCACACCCTGATATACATCATAAGCTTCACTAAACAAATATAAAGAAGCACAGCCTGATATACACCATTAGCTTCACTAAACATATATACATAAGCACACCCTGATATACACCATAAGCTTCACTAAACAAATACAGAGAAGCACACCCTGACATGCACCATAAGCTTCACTAAACAAATATACAGAAGCACACCCTGATATACACCATAAGCTTCACTAAACAAATATACAGAAGCACAACCTGATATACACCATAAGCTTCACTAAACAAATATACAGAAGCACACCCTGATATACACCATAAGCTTCACTAAACAAATATACAGAAGCACACCCTGATATACACCATAAGCTTCACTAAACAAATATACAGAAGCACAACCTGATATACACCATAAGCTTTACTAAACAAATATACAGAAGCACACCCTGATATACACCATAAGCTTCACTAAACAAATATACAGAAGCACACCCTGATATACACCATAAGCTTCACTAAACAAATATACAGAAGCACACCCTGATATACACAATAAGCTTCATTAACAAATAAACAGAAGCACACCCTGATATACACCATAAGCTTCACTAAACAAATATACAGAAGCACACCCTGATATACACCATAAGCTTCACTAAACAAATATACAGAAGCACACTCTGATATACACCATAAGCTTCACTAAACAAATATACAGAAGCACACCCTGATATACACCATAAGCTTCACTAAACAAATATAGAGAGAAGCACACCCTGATATATACCATAAGCTTCACTAAACAAATATACAGAAGCACACCCTGATATACACCATAAGCTTCACTAAACAAATATACAGAAGCACACCCTGATATACACCATAAGCTTCACTAAACAAATATACAGAAGCACAACCTAATATACACCATAAGCTTCACTAAACAAATATACAGAAGCACACCCTGATATACACCATAAGCTTCACTAAACAAATATAAAGACGCACAACCTGATATACACCATATGCTTCACTAAACAAATATACAGAAGCACACCCTGATATACACCATAAGCTTCACTAAACAAATATACAAAAGCACACCCTGATATACACCACAATTTTCACTAAACAAATAAACAGAAGCACACCCTGATATACACCATAAGTTTCACTAAACAAATATACAGAAGCACAACCTGATATACACCATAAGCTTCACTAAACAAATATACAGAAGCACACCCTGATGTACACCATAAGCTTCACTAAACAAATATACAGAAGCACACCCTGATATACACCATAAGCTTCACTAAACAAATATACAGAAGCACACCCTGATATACACCATAAGCTTCACTAAACACATAAACAGAAGCACACCCTGATATACACCATAAGCTTCACTAAACAAATATACAGAAGCACACCCTGATTTACACCATAAGCTTCACTAAACAAATATACAGAAGCACACCCTGATATACACCATAAGCTTCACTAAACAAATATACAGAAGCACACCCTGATATACACCATAAGCTTCACTAAACAAATATACAGAAGCACACCCTGATTTACACCATAAGCTTCACTAAACAAATATACAGAAGCACACCTGATATACACCATAAGCTTCACTAAACAAATATACAGAAGCACACCCTGATATACACCATAAGCTTCACTAAACAAATATACAGAAGCACAACATGATATACACCATAAGCTTTACTAAACAAATATACAGAAGCACAACCTGATATACACCATAAGCTTCACTAAACACATAAACAGAAGCACACCCTGATATACACCATAAGCTTCACTAAACAAATATACAGAAGCACACCCTGATATACACCATAAGCTTTACAAAACAAATATACAGAAGCACACCCTAATATACACCATAAGCTTCACTAAACAAATATACAGAAGCACACCCTGATTTACACCATAAGCTTCACTAAACAAATATACAGAAGCACACCCTGATTTATACCATAAGCTTTTCTAAACAAATATACAGAAGCACACCCTGATTTACACCATAAGCTTCACTAAACAAACATACAGAAGCACACCCTGATTTACACCATAAGCTTCACTAAACAAATATACAGAAGCACACCCTGATTTACACCATAAGCTTTACTAAACAAATATACAGAAGCACACCCTGATTTACACCATAAGCTTCACTAAACAAATATACAGAAGCACACCCTGATTTACACCATAAGCTTCACTAAACAAATATACATAAGCACACCCTGATATACACCATAAGCTTTACTAAACAAATATAGAGAAGCACACCCTGATATACACCATAAGCTTTACTAAACAAATATAGAGAAGCACACCCTGATATACACCATAAGCTTCACTAAAAAAATATACAGATGCACACCCTGATATACACCATAAGCTTTACTAAACAAATATACAGAAGCACTCCCTGATATACACCATAAGCTTTCCTTCACTAAACAAATATACAGAAGCACACTCTGATTTACACCATAAGCTTTACTAAACAAATATACAGAAGCACACTCTGATATACACCATAAGCTTCACTAAACAAATATACATAAGCACACCCTGATATACACCATAAGCTTCACTAAAAAAATATACAGATGCACACCCTTATATACACCATAAGCTTCACTAAACAAATATACATAAGAACACCCTGATAATACACCATAAGCTCCACTAAACAAATATACAGAAGCACACCCTGATTTACACCATAAGCTTCACTAAAATATACAGAAGCACACCCTGATATACACCATAAGCTTCACTAAACAAATATACAGAAGCACACCCTGATATACACCATAAGGTTCACTAAACAAATATAGGGAGAAGCACACCCTGATGTACACCATAAGCTTTACTAAACAAATATAGAGAAGCACACCCTGATATACATCATAAGCTTCACTAAAAAAATATACAGAAGCACACCCTGATATACACCATAAGCTTCACTAAACAAATATAGAGAGCACACCCTGATATACACCATAAGCTTCACTAAACATATATATAGAGAAGCACACCCTGATATACACCATAAGCTTCACTAAACAAATATACAGAAGCACAACCTGATATACACCATAAGCTTCACTAAACAAATATACAGAAGCACACCCTGATGTACACCATAAACTTCACTAAACAAATATACGGAAGCACACCCTGATTTAAACCATAAGCTTCACTAAACAAATATACAGAAGCACACCCTGATATACACCATAAGCTTCACTAAACAAATATACAGAAGCACACCCTGATTTACACCATAAACTTCACTAAACAAATATACAGAAGCACACCCTGATATACACCATAAGCTTCACTAAACAAATATACAGAAGCACACCCTGATATACACCATAAGCTTCACTAAACAAATATACAGAAGCACAACCTGATATACACCATAAGCTTTACTAAACAAATATACAGAAGAACAACCTGATATACACCATAAGCTTCACTAAACACATAAACAGAAGCACACCCTGATATACACCATAAGCTTCACTAAACAAATATACAGAAGCACACCCTGA
The DNA here is from genome assembly GCF_027579735.1 of Bombina bombina. Classification (NCBI taxonomy): domain Eukaryota; kingdom Metazoa; phylum Chordata; class Amphibia; order Anura; family Bombinatoridae; genus Bombina; species Bombina bombina. The sequence goes on from NW_026512103.1 coordinate 41,110, forward strand.
TATACACCATAAGCTTTACAAAACAAATATACAGAAGCACACCCTAATATACACCATAAGCTTCACTAAACAAATATACAGAAGCACACCCTGATTTACACCATAAGCTTCACTAAACAAATATACAGAAGCACACCCTGATTTACACCATAAGCTTTTCTAAACAAATATACAGAAGCACACCCTGATTTACACCATAAGCTTCACTAAACAAATATACAGAAGCACACCCTGATTTACACCATAAGCTTCACTAAACAAATATACAGAAGCACACCCTGATTTACACCATAAGCTTTTCTAAACAAATATACAGAAGCAAACCCTAAATTTAAACCATAAGCTTCACTAAACAAATATACAGAAGCACACCCTGATTTACACCATAAGCTTCACTAAACAAATATACATAAGCACAACCTGATTTACACCATAAGCTTTTCTAAACAAATATACAGAAGCACACCCTGATATACACCATAAGCTTCACTAAACACATAAACAGAAGCACACCCTGATATACACCATAAGCTTCACTAAACAAATATACAGAAGCACACCCTGATATACGCCATAAGCTTTACAAAACAAATATACAGAAGCACACCCTAATATACACCATAAGCTTCACTAAACAAATATACAGAAGCACACCCTGATTTACACCATAAGCTTCACTAAACAAATATACAGAAGCACACCCTGATTTACACCATAAGCTTTTCTAAACAAATATACAGAAGCACACCCTGATTTACACCATAAGCTTCACTAAACAAATATACAGAAGCACACCCTGATTTACACCATAAGCTTCACTAAACAAATATACAGAAGCACACCCTGATATACACCATAAGCTTCACTAAACAAATATACAGAAGCACACCCTGATATACACCATAAGCTTTACAAAACAAATATACAGAAGCACACCCTAATATACACCATAAGCTTCACTAAACAAATATACAGAAGCACACCCTGATTTACACCATAAGCTTCACTAAACAAATATAGAGAAGCACACCCTGATTTACACCATAAGCTTTTCTAAACAAATATACAGAAGCACACCCTGATTTACACCATAAGCTTCACTAAACAAATATACAGAAGCACACCCTGATATACACCATAAGCTTCACTAAACAAATATACAGAAGCACACCCTGATATACACCATAAGCTTCACTAAACAAATATACAGAAGCACAACCTGATATACACCATAAGCTTCACTAAACAAATATACAGAAGCACACCCTGATATACACCATAAGCTTCACTAAACAAATATACAGCAGCACAACCTGATATACACCATAAGCTTCACTAAACAAATATACAGAAGCACACCCTGATATACACCATAAGCTTCACTAAACAAATATACAGAAGCACACCCTGATATACACCATAAGCTTCACTAAACAAATATACAGAAGCACACCCTGATATACACCATAAGCTTCACTAAACAAATATACAGAAGCACACCCTGATATACACCATAAGCTTTACTAAACAAATATAGAGAAGCACACCCTGATATACACCATAAGCTTTACTAAACAAATATAGAGAAGCACACCCTGATATACACCATAAGCTTCACTAAAAAAATATACAGATGCACACCCTGATATACACCATAAGCTTTACTAAACAAATATACAGAAGCACTCCCTGATATACACCATAAGCTTTCCTTCACTAAACAAATATACAGAAGCACACTCTGATTTACACCATAAGCTTTACTAAACAAATATACAGAAGCACACTCTGATATACACCATAAGCTTCACTAAACAAATATACATAAGCACACCCTGATATACACCATAAGCTTCACTAAAAAAATATACAGATGCACACCCTGATATACACCATAAGCTTCACTAAACAAATATACATAAGAACACCCTGATAATACACCATAAGCTCCACTAAACAAATATACAGAAGCACACCCTGATTTACACCATAAGCTTCACTAAAATATACAGAAGCACACCCTGATATACACCATAAGCTTCACTAAACAAATATACAGAAGCACAACCTAATATACACCATAAGCTTCACTAAACAAATATACAGGAGCACACCCTGATATACACCATAAGCTTCACTAAACAAATATACAGAAGCACAACCTAATATACACCATAAGCTTCACTAAACAAATATACAGGAGCACACCCTGATATACACCATAAGCTTCACTAAACAAATATACAGACGCACAACCTGATATACACCATATGCTTCACTAAACAAATATACAGAAGCACACCCTGATATACACCATAAGCTTCACTAAACAAATATATAGAAGCACAACCTGATATACACCATAAGCTTCACTAAACAAATATACAGAAGCACACCCTGATATACACCATAAGCTTCACTAAACAAATATACAGCAGCACAACCTGATATACACCATAAGCTTCACTAAACAAATATACAGAAGCACACCCTGATATACACCATAAGCTTCACTAAACAAATATACAGAAGCACAACCTGATATACACCATATGCTTCACTAAACAAATATACAGAAGCACACCCTGATATACACCATAAGCTTCACTAAACAAATATACAAAAGCACACCCTGATATACACCATAAGTTTCACTAAACAAATAAACAGAAGCACACCCTGATATACACCATAAGTTTCACTAAACAAATATACAGAAGCACAACCTGATATACACCATAAGCTTCACTAAACAAATATACAGAAGCACACCCTGATGTACACCATAAGCTTCACTAAACAAATATACGGAAGCACACCCTGATTTAAACCATAAGCTTCACTAAACAAATATACAGAAGCACACCCTGATATACACCATAAGCTTCACTAAACAAATATACAGAAGCACACCCTGATTTACACCATAAACTTAACTAAACAAATATACAGAAGCACACCCTGATATACACCATAAGCTTCACTAAACAAATATACAGAAGCACACCCTGATATACACCATAAGCTTCACTAAACAAATATACAGAAGCACACCCTGATATACACCATAAGCTTTACAAAACAAATATACAGAAGCACACCCTAATATACACCATAAGCTTCACTAAACAAATATACAGAAGCACACCCTGATTTACACCATAAGCTTCACTAAACAAATATACGGAAGCACACCCTGATTTACACCATAAGCTTCACTAAAAAAATATACAGAAGCACACCCTGATTTACACCATAAGCTTCACTAAACAAATATACAGAAGCACACCCTGATTTACACCATAAGCTTCACTAAACAAATATACAGAAGCACACCCTGATTTACACCATAAGCTTTTCTAAACAAATATACAGAAGCACACCCTAAATTTAAACCATAAGCTTCACTAAACAAATATACAGAAGCACACTCTGATTTACACCATAAGCTTCACTAAACAAATATACATAAGCACACCCTGATATACACCATAAGCTTTACTAAACAAATATAGAGAAGCACACCCTGATATACACCATAAGCTTTACTAAACAAATATAGAGAACCTCAGGAAGAGGGGGATTATTACAATACTGACTAAGATGGAAAGAGTACCAGGGACAGAAGGAACCAATGGGCCCAGCATATCAGACAGAACCCCCGAAGAAGCAAGCTTTGATCGGGCGGTTAAAATAAGACTGGCACATTATGGCCCCAACCCATCTGCGGAAATTATCGACCGGGTCATAGCCGCTGTGGAGGCCAACCTACTTCGCCAAAGCGGCGCTGCAGCAGCCCAAGTAGAAAAGAGAAAAGTAAATTTTGCAGCTTTTAAAAACTTCCTGGAAACAGAAGGAGAGATTGATGGGTACCTTGCGGATTTTGAGAGGCAATGTGCACTACACAAGGTACCCGCAGAGGACTGGGTCACGATATTATCCGGAAAATTATCCGGCCGGGCCAGTGAGGCTTTTCGGGCCATTCCAGATGAGGAAGTCGGGGATTATAATACTGTAAAAGAGGCTCTGCTCTCCAGGTATGCGGTTACACCGGAGGCGGTTCAGAGGCACTGTTAAATTGGCTGGTGATTCCTACCTTGAGTGGGCATGTAAGGTGCACCGCACAGCAGCTCACTGGATAGCGGGGTGCCAAGCCGTATCTGGGGAAGAGGTGCTGCAGCTATTCCTGTTGGAACATTGCTTCGACAAGTTACCCGCAGGAGTTCGAGAGTGGGTTCGGGACCGTAAACCCTCCACCCTGCATGAAGCGGCTCGCTTGGCAGATGAGTATACGGATGCCCGCAAACTGGACACTGCTACCACTAAGCCCCCTGCCAGAGTGGAGTACAGACCCCCAGTCACCCCAGCACCTGCCAGTTACCAACCCCCAGCGCACCGCTATACCACACGGTCTCGGGCCACGAACTACCCTCAGAGAGCCTGGTTCAATTCACGGGGCTACTCACAACCTATTCGGTGCTTTGGATGTAAGCAACTAGGGCACAAAAGACCAGAGTGTCCCCTAAACGCAGCGAACCAAGCACAGTCCTGGAGAAGACCCGCTAGCGGAATCCCACGTAATCCTCAGCCTGCGGCCCGCTACGTAGAGGCGCAAGAATGCTGGGGCATCCTACATGAGGCAGACCTTGTGCAAGCTGCCCACCGGAATAACCGGCAACTGGTTAAAGTGAATGGGAAGGAGGTCAGTGGTCTACGGGATACTGGTGCTACCATGACCTTGCTTCGAAAGAACTTGGTGTCTGAGAAACAGCACACAGGAGACACTGTGGCTGTGAGGGTAGCAGGGGGCACTGTGTTCCGCCTGCCTGTTGCCAGGGTGCATTTGGATTGCGGAGGGGGTGCTAGACCTGTGAATGTGGGGGTCATGAAGGATTTACCAGCTGATGTTCTCCTTGGAAATACCTTGGTCCCCCTTGTTTCTGCCTATGCTCCCATGGGTCCCGCTGATGTTAACCCTGTGACTACCCGTGCTCAGATCCGTGCAGCAGAGACTGACCCCCCTGCTGCTAAGCCCCAGGACGCTGAGCTCAGTAAATCTCTATCCGCTATTGATACGTGGAAGTCCCGTTACAACGCGCTGATGAAGGAGAAGAGTCACGTAGAGGATGAAATGGTCACGTTAAATAATCATGTAACAGTGCTAGCAGGAGAGAAGAGGAGTGCAGAGGAAAAAGCACGTTTAGAACAGGAATCTCTGCTAGACAGGCTGCACCGACAGACTGCAGAAAACACCAGCTTGAGAGTGGAACATGAAACATTAAAGACAAACTTAGTGACACTGGAGGAGAAGCTGACGCTGGCTCATAGTGAGGTGCAGCAACTCAAGGGCACCCTATGTCAGTATGAAGGGATTGTGGATACCTATAAAGAGCAGGTACAGAAAACTCGTAAAGAAGCTGATGAGATTTTGAAGGACTGTTTATCCCTAGTCTGGGCACTGAGGAAGTTGAACCCTTGTTTGTATGGACAGGAATTCTCTCTCATAACGGGAATACAAATGGATTGTCCCAGCAAACTGACATGCCTACCACCCCTTAGTCCGGTCATCCCCAGGTTGACCCGCAAAAGGGTCAAGCCGGGTCTGCCGGAGTGTTCCACAAGGGGGGAGCTATGTGACAGACCCTTCTGTCAGGACTGAAAGAGTTAACTGTGTTTAGCTTTAAGAATCTAATTTCTAAAGACAGGTTTTCTGGCCTCATTAATTGTGTGCTATAATTACATTTAAGTAATAAACAGGCCATTGTTTAATCACCCTCAGAGAGCAGACGCTAGGTGATAAGACAAGCCAAATGTGTTTAAGTTGTTATCTGCCTAAGTAAAGTATTTGAGTAATGTAATTCTACTGTTTCATAAAAGGGCGTCTTCCCCTTTTTATCTAAATGTACAAGAGTTTTCCAACCCCCCCATCTGGGGTCAAACCTGTATAAATACTAGGCATCTAGCCTTTAATAAATGTCATTCTGTTTTAAACCTGAAAACTGGCTGGGTTGTGAATTGCTGATTTCCTATGCAGGACATTGTTCATCTAGGGTTAACCCTTGGTACACTGTTGGTACCGTAACACACACCCTGATATACACCATAAGCTTCACTAAAAAAATATACAGACGCACACCCTGATATACACCATAAGCTTCACTAAACAAATATACAGAAGCACACCCTGATTTCCACCATAAGCTTCACTAAAATATACAGAAGCACACCCTGATATACACCATAAGCTTCACTAAACAAATATACAGAAGCACACCCTGATATACACCATAGGTTTCACTAAACAAATATACAGAAGCACACCCTGATATACACCATAAGCTTTACTAAACAAATATACAGAAGCACACCCTGATATACACCATAAGGTTCACTAAACAAATATAGGGAGAAGCACACCCTGATGTACACCATAAGCTTTACTAAACAAATATAGAGAAGCACACCCTGATATACATCATAAGCTTCACTAAACAAATATATAGAAGCACACCCTGATATACATCATAAGCTTCACTAAACAAATATAAAGAAGCACAGCCTGATATACACCATTAGCTTCACTAAACATATATACATAAGCACACCCTGATATACACCATAAGCTTCACTAAACAAATACAGAGAAGCACACCCTGACATGCACCATAAGCTTCACTAAACAAATATACAGAAGCACACCCTGATATACACCATAAGCTTCACTAAACAAATATACAGAAGCACAACCTGATATACACCATAAGCTTCACTAAACAAATATACAGAAGCACACCCTGATATACACCATAAGCTTCACTAAACAAATATACAGAAGCACACCCTGATATACACCATAAGCTTCACTAAACAAATATACAGAAGCACAACCTGATATACACCATAAGCTTTACTAAACAAATATACAGAAGCACACCCTGATATACACCATAAGCTTCACTAAGCAAATATACAGAAGCACACCCTGATATACACCATAAGCTTCACTAAACAAATATACAGAAGCACACCCTGATATACACAATTAGCTTCATTAACAAATAAACAGAACCACACCCTGATATACACCATAAGCTTCACTAAACAAATATATAGAAACACACCCTGATATACACCATAAGCTTCACTATACAAATATACAGAAGCACACTCTGATATACACCATAAGCTTCACTAAACAAATATACAGAAGCACACCCTGATATACACCATAAACTTCACTAAACAAATATAGAGAAAGACACCCTGATATATACCATAAGCTTCACTAAACAAATATACAGAAGCACACCCTGATATACACCATAAGCTTCACTAAACAAATATACAGAAGCACACCCTGATATACACCATAAGCTTCACTAAACAAATATACAGAAGCACAACCTAATATACACCATAAGCTTCACTAAACAAATATACAGAAGCACATCCTGATATACACCATAAGCTTCACTAAACAAATATAAAGACGCACAACCTGATATACACCATATGCTTCACTAAACAAATATACAGAAGCACACCCTGATATACACCATAAGCTTCACTAAACAAATATACAAAAGCACACCCTGATATACACCATAATTTTCACTAAACAAATAAACAGAAGCACACCCTGATATACACCATAAGTTTCACTAAACAAATATACAGAAGCACAACCTGATATACACCATAAGCTTCACTAAACAAATATACAGAAGCACACCCTGATGTACACCATAAGCTTCACTAAACAAATATACAGAAGCACACCCTGATTTAAACCATAAGCTTCACTAAACAAATATACAGAAGCACACCCTGATATACACCATAAGCTTCACTAAACACATAAACAGAAGCACACCCTGATATACACCATAAGCTTCACTAAACAAATATACAGAAGCACACCCTGATATACACCATAAGCTTCACTAAACAAATATACAGAAGCACACCCTGATATACACCATAAGCTTCACTAAACAAATATACAGAAGCACACCCTGATATACACCATAAGCTTCACTAAACAAATATACAGAAGCACACCCTGATTTACACCATAAACTTCACTAAACAAATATACAGAAGCACACCTGATATACACCATAAGCTTCACTAAACAAATATACAGAAGCACACCCTGATATACACCATAAGCTTCACTAAACAAATATACAGAAGCACAACATGATATACACCATAAGCTTTACTAAACAAATATACAGAAGCACAACCTGATATACACCATGAGCTTCACTAAACACATAAACAGAAGCACACCCTGATATACACGATAAGCTTCACTAAACAAATATACAGAAGCACACCCTGATATACACCATAAGCTTTACAAAACAAATATACAGAAGCACACCCTAATATACACCATAAGCTTCACTAAACAAATATACAGAAGCACACCCTGATTTACACCATAAGCTTCACTAAACAAATATACAGAAGCACACCCTGATTTACACCATAAGCTTTTCTAAACAAATATACAGAAGCACACCCTGATTTACACCATAAGCTTCACTAAACAAACATACAGAAGCACACCCTGATTTACACCATAAGCTTCACTAAACAAATATACAGAAGCACACCCTGATTTACACCATAAGCTTTTCTAAACAAATATACAGAAGCACACCCTGATTTACACCATAAGCTTCACTAAACAAATATACAGAAGCACACCCTGATTTACACCATAAGCTTCACTAAACAAATATACATAAGCACACCCTGATTTACACCATAAGCTTCACTAAACAAATATACATAAGCACACCCTGATATACACCATAAGCTTTACTAAACAAATATAGAGAAGCACACCCTGATATACACCATAAGCTTCACTAAACAAATATACAGAAGCACACCCTGATATACACCATAAGCTTCACTAAAAAAATATACAGATGCACACCCTGATATACACCATAAGCTTTACTAAACAAATATACAGAAGCACTCCCTGATATACACCATAAGCTTGCCTTCACTAAACAAATATACAGAAGCACACCCTGATTTACACCATAAGCTTTACTAAACAAATATACAGAAGCACACTCTGATATACACCATAAGCTTCACTAAACAAATATACATAAGCACACCCTGATATACACCATAAGCTTCACTAAACAAATATACAGAAGCACACCCTGATATACACCATAAGCTTCACTAAACAAATATACATAAGAACACCCTGATAATACACCATAAGCTCCACTAAACAAATATACAGAAGCACACCCTGATTTACACCATAAGCTTCACTAAAATATACAGAAGCACACCCTGATATACACCATAAGCTTCACTAAACAAATATACAGAAGCACAACCTAATATACACCATAAGCTTCACTAAACAAATATACAGGAGCACACCCTGATATACACCATAAGCTTCACTAAACAAATATACAGAAGCACAACCTAATATACACCATAAGCTTCACTAAACAAATATACAGGAGCACACCCTGATATACACCATAAGCTTCACTAAACAAATATACAGACGCACAACCTGATATACACCATAAGCTTCACTAAACAAATATACAGAAGCACACCCTGATATACACCATAAGCTTCACTAAACAAATATATAGAAGCACAACCTGATATACACCATAAGCTTCACTAAACAAATATACAGAAGCACACCCTGATATACACCATAAGCTTCACTAAACAAATATACAGAAGCACAACCTGATATACACCATAAGCTTCACTAAACAAATATACAGAAGCACACCCTGATATACACCATAAGCTTCACTAAACAAATATACAGAAGCACAACCTGATATACACCATATGCTTCACTAAACAAATATACAGAAGCACACCCTGATATACACCATAAGCTTCACTAAACAAATATACAAAAGCACACCCTGATATACACCATAAGTTTCACTAAACAAATAAACAGAAGCACACCCTGATATACACCATAAGTTTCACTAAACAAATATACAGAAGCACAACCTGATATACACCATAAGCTTCACTAAACAAATATACAGAAGCACACCCTGATGTACACCATAAACTTCACTAAACAAATATACGGAAGCACACCCTGATTTAAACCATAAGCTTCACTAAACAAATATACAGAAGCACACCCTGATATACACCATAAGCTTCACTAAACAAATATACAGAAGCACACCCTGATTTACACCATAAACTTAACTAAACAAATATACAGAAGCACACCCTGATATACACCATAAGCTTCACTAAACAAATATACAGAAGCACACCCTGATATACACCATAAGCTTCACTAAACAAATATACAGAAGCACACCCTGATATACACCATAAGCTTTACAAAACAAATATACAGAAGCACACCCTAATATACACCATAAGCTTCACTAAACAAATATACAGAAGCACACCCTGATTTACACCATAAGCTTCACTAAACAAATATACAGAAGCACACCCTGATTTACACCATAAGCTTCACTAAACAAATATACAGAAGCACACCCTGATATACACCATAAGCTTCACTAAACAAATATACAGAAGCACACCCTGATTTACACCATAAGCTTCACTAAACAAATATACAGAAGCACACCCTGATTTACACCATAAGCTTTTCTAAACAAATATACAGAAGCACACCCTAAATTTAAACCATAAGCTTCACTAAACAAATATACAGAAGCACACCCTGATTTACACCATAAGCTTCACTAAACAAATATACATAAGCACACCCTGATATACACCATAAGCTTTACTAAACAAATATAGAGAAGCACACCCTGATATACACCATAAGCTTTACTAAACAAATATAGAGAAGCACACCCTGATATACACCATAAGCTTTCCTTCACTAAACAAATATACAGAAGCACACTCTGATTTACACCATAAGCTTTACTAAACAAATATACAGAAGCACAACCTGAAATACACCATAAGCTTCACTAAACAAATATACATAAGCACACCCTGATATACACCATAAGCTTCACTAAAAAAATATACAGACACACACCCTGATATACACCATAAGCTTCACTAAACAAATATACAGAAGCACACCCTGATTTCCACCATAAGCTTCACTAAAATATACAGAAGCACACCCTGATATACACCATAAGCTTTACTAAACAAATATACAGAAGCACACCCTGATATACACCATAGGTTTCACTAAACAAATATACAGAAGCACACCCTGATATACACCATAAGCTTTACTAAACAAATATACAGAAGCACACCCTGATATACACCATAAGGTTCACTAAACAAATATAGGGAGAAGCACACCCTGATGTACACCATAAGCTTTACTAAACAAATATAGAGAAGCACACCCTGATATACATCATAAGCTTCACTAAACAAATATATAGAAGCACACCCTGATATACATCATAAGCTTCACTAAACAAATATAAAGAAGCACAGCCTGATATACACCATTAGCTTCACTAAACATATATACATAAGCACACCCTGATATACACCATAAGCTTCACTAAACAAATACAGAGAAGCACACCCTGACATGCACCATAAGCTTCACTAAACAAATATACAGAAGCACACCCTGATATACACCATAAGCTTCACTAAACAAATATACAGAAGCACAACCTGATATACACCATAAGCTTCACTAAACAAATATACAGAAGCACACCCTGATATACACCATAAGCTTCACTAAACAAATATACAGAAGCACACCCTGATATACACCATAAGCTTCACTAAACAAATATACAGAAGCACAACCTGATATACACCATAAGCTTTACTAAACAAATATACAGAAGCACACCCTGATATACACCATAAGCTTCACTAAGCAAATATACAGAAGCACACCCTGATATACACCATAAGCTTCACTAAACAAATATACAGAAGCACACCCTGATATACACAATAAGCTTCATTAACAAATAAACAGAACCACACCCTGATATACACCATAAGCTTCACTAAACAAATATATAGAAACACACCCTGATATACACCATAAGCTTCACTATACAAATATACAGAAGCACACTCTGATATACACCATAAGCTTCACTAAACAAATATACAGAAGCACACCCTGATATACACCATAAGCTTCACTAAACAAATATAGAGAAAGACACCCTGATATATACCATAAGCTTCACTAAACAAATATACAGAAGCACACCCTGATATACACCATAAGCTTCACTAAACAAATATACAGAAGCACACCCTGATATACACCATAAGCTTCACTAAACAAATATACAGAAGCACAACCTAATATACACCATAAGCTTCACTAAACAAATATACAGAAGCACACCCTGATATACACCATAAGCTTCACTAAACAAATATAAAGACGCACAACCTGATATACACCATATGCTTCACTAAACAAATATACAGAAGCACACCCTGATATACACCATAAGCTTCACTAAACAAATATACAAAAGCACACCCTGATATACACCATAATTTTCACTAAACAAATAAACAGAAGCACACCCTGATATACACCATAAGTTTCACTAAACAAATATACAGAAGCACAACCTGATATACACCATAAGCTTCACTAAACAAATATACAGAAGCACACCCTGATATACACCATAAGCTTCACTAAACAAATATACAGAAGCACAACATGATATACACCATAAGCTTTACTAAACAAATATACAGAAGCACACCCTGATATACACCATAAGCTTCACTAAACAAATATACAGAAGCACACCCTGATATACACCATAAGCTTCACTAAACAAATATACAGAAGCACACCCTGATTTACACCATAAACTTCACTAAACAAATATACAGAAGCACACCTGATATACACCATAAGCTTCACTAAACAAATATACAGAAGCACACCCTGATATACACCATAAGCTTCACTAAACAAATATACAGAAGCACAACATGATATACACCATAAGCTTTACTAAACAAATATACAGAAGCACAACCTGATATACACCATAAGCTTCACTAAACACATAAACAGAAGCACACCCTGATATACACCATAAGCTTCACTAAACAAATATACAGAAGCACACCCTGATATACACCATAAGCTTCACTAAACAAATATACAGAAGCACACCCTAATATACACCATAAGCTTCACTAAACAAATATACAGAAGCACACCCTGATTTACACCATAAGCTTCACTAAACAAATATACAGAAGCACACCCTGATTTACACAATAAGCTTTTCTAAACAAATATACAGAAGCACACCCTGATTTACACCATAAGCTTCACTAAACAAACATACAGAAGCACACCCTGATTTACACCATAAGCTTCACTAAACAAATATACAGAAGCACACCCTGATTTACACCATAAGCTTTTCTAAACAAATATACAGAAGCACACCCTGATTTACACCATAAGCTTCACTAAACAAATATACAGAAGCACACCCTGATTTACACCATAAGCTTCACTAAACAAATATACATAAGCACACCCTGATATACACCATAAGCTTCACTAAACAAATATACATAAGCACACCCTGATATACACCATAAGCTTTACTAAACAAATATAGAGAAGCACACCCTGATATACACCATAAGCTTCACTAAACAAATATAGAGAAGCACACCCTGATATACACCATAAGCTTCACTAAAAAAATATACAGATGCACACCCTGATATACACCATAAGCTTTACTAAACAAATATACAGAAGCACTCCCTGATATACACCATAAGCTTTCCTTCACTAAACAAATATACAGAAGCACACTCTGATTTACACCATAAGCTTTACTAAACAAATATACAGAAGCACACTCTGATATACACCATAAGCTTCACTAAACAAATATACATAAGCACACCCTGATATACACCATAAGCTTCACTAAAAAAATATACAGATGCACACCCTGATATACACCATAAGCTTCACTAAACAAATATACATAAGAACACCCTGATAATACACCATAAGCTCCACTAAACAAATATACAGAAGCACACCCTGATTTACACCATAAGCTTCACTAAAGAAATATAGGGAGAAGCACACCCTGATATACACCATAAGCTTCACTAAACAAATATACAGAAGCACACCCTGATATACACCATATGCTTCACTAAACAAATATAGGGAGAAGCACACCCTGATATACACCATAAGCTTTACTAAACAAATATAGAGAAGCACACCCTGATATACATCATAAGCTTCACTAAAAAAATATACAGAAGCACACCCTGATATACACCATAAGCTTCACTAAACAAATATAGAGAAGCACACCCTGATATACACCATAAGCTTCACTAAACATATATAGAGAAGCACACCCTGATATACACCATAAGCTTCACTAAACAAATATACAGAAGCACACCCTGATATACACCATAAGCTTCACTAAACAAATATACAGAAGCACAACCTGATATACACCATAAGCTTCACTAAACAAATATACAGAAGCACACCCTGATATACACCATAAGCTTCACTAAACAAATATACAGAAGCACACCCTGATATACACCATAAGCTTCACTAAACAAATATACAGAAGCACAACCTGATATACACCATAAGCTTTACTAAACAAATATACAGAAGCACACCCTGATATACACCATAAGCTTCACTAAGCAAATATACAGAAGCACACCCTGATATACACCATAAGCTTCACTAAACAAATATACAGAAGCACACCCTGATATACACAATAAGCTTCATTAACAAATAAACAGAACCACACCCTGATATACACCATAAGCTTCACTAAACAAATATACAGAAGCACACCCTGATATACACCATAAGCTTCACTAAACAAATATACAGAAGCACACTCTGATATACACCATAAGCTTCACTAAACAAATATACAGAAGCACACCCTGATATACACCATAAGCTTCACTAAACAAATATAGAGAAAGACACCCTGATATATACCATAAGCTTCACTAAACAAATATACAGAAGCACACCCTGATATACACCATAAGCTTCACTAAACAAATATACAGAAGCACACCCTGATATACACCATAAGCTTCACTAAACAAATATACAGAAGCACAACCTGATATACACCATAAGCTTCACTAAACAAATATACAGAAGCACACCCTGATATACACCATAAGCTTCACTAAACAAATATACAGACGCACAACCTGATATACACCATATGCTTCACTAAACAAATATACAGAAGCACACCCTGATATACACCATAAGCTTCACTAAACAAATATACAAAAGCACACCCTGATATACACCATAATTTTCACTAAACAAATAAACAGAAGCACACCCTGATATACACCATAAGTTTCACTAAACAAATATACAGAAGCACACCCTGATGTACACCATAAACTTCACTAAACAAATATACAGAAGCACACCCTGATTTAAACCATAAGCTTCACTAAACAAATATACAGAAGCACACCCTGATATACACCATAAGCTTCACTAAACACATAAACAGAAGCACACCCCGATATACACCATAAGCTTCACTAAACAAATATACAGAAGCACACCCTGATTTACACCATAAGCTTCACTAAACAAATATACAGAAGCACACCCTGATATACACCATAAGCTTCACTAAACAAATATACAGAAGCACACCCTGATATACACCATAAGCTTCACTAAACAAATATACAGAAGCACACCCTGATTTACACCATAAACTTCACTAAACAAATATACAGAAGCACACCTGATATACACCATAAGCTTCACTAAACAAATATACAGAAGCACACCCTGATATACACCATAAGCTTCACTAAACAAATATACAGAAGCACAACATGATATACACCATAAGCTTTACTAAACAAATATACAGAAGCACAACCTGATATACACCATAAGCTTCACTAAACACATAAACAGAAGCACACCCTGATATACACCATAAGCTTCACTAAACAAATATACAGAAGCACACCCTGATATACACCATAAGCTTTACAAAACAAATATACAGAAGCACACCCTAATATACACCATAAGCTTCACTAAACAAATATACAGAAGCACAGCCTGATTTACACCATAAGCTTCACTAAACAAATATACAGAAGCACACCCTGATTTACACCATAAGCTTTTCTAAACAAATATACAGAAGCACACCCTGATTTACACCATAAGCTTCACTAAACAAACATACAGAAGCACACCCTGATTTACACCATAAGCTTCACTAAACAAATATACAGAAGCACACCCTGATTTACACCATAAGCTTTTCTAAACAAATATACAGAAGCACACCCTGATTTACACCATAAGCTTCACTAAACAAATATACAGAAGCACACCCTGATTTACACCATAAGCTTCACTAAACAAATATACATAAGCACACCCTGATATACACCATAAGCTTTACTAAACAAATATAGAGAAGCACACCCTGATATACACCATAAGCTTTACTAAACAAATATAGAGAAGCACACCCTGATATACACCATAAGCTTCACTAAAAAAATATACAGATGCACACCCTGATATACACCATAAGCTTTACTAAACAAATATACAGAAGCACTCCCTGATATACACCATAAGCTTTCCTTCACTAAACAAATATACAGAAGCACACTCTGATTTACACCATAAGCTTTACTAAACAAATATACAGAAGCACACTCTGATATACACCATAAGCTTCACTAAACAAATATACATAAGCACACCCTGATATACACCATAAGCTTCACTAAAAAAATATACAGAAGCACACCCTGATATACACCATAAGCTTCACTAAACAAATATACATAAGAACACCCTGATAATACACCATAAGCTCCACTAAACAAATATACAGAAGCACACCCTGATTTACACCATAAGCTTCACTAAAATATACAGAAGCACACCCTGATATACACCATAAGCTTCACTAAACAAATATACAGAAGCACACCCTGATATACACCATAAGGTTCACTAAACAAATATAGGGAGAAGCACACCCTGATGTACACCATAAGCTTTACTAAACAAATATAGAGAAGCACACCCTGATATACATCATAAGCTTCACTAAAAAAATATACAGAAGCACACCCTGATATACACCATAAGCTTCACTAAACAAATATAGAGAAGCACACCCTGATATACACCATAAGCTTCACTAAACATATATATAGAGAAGCACACCCTGATATACACCATAAGCTTCACTAAACAAATATATAGAAGCACACCCTGATATACATCATAAGCTTCACTAAACAAATATAAAGAAGCACAGCCTGATATACACCATTAGCTTCACTAAACATATATACATAAGCACACCCTGATATACACCATAAGCTTCACTAAACAAATATACAGAAGCACAACCTGATATACACCATAAGCTTTACTAAACAAATATACAGAAGCACACCCTGATATACACCATAAGCTTCACTAAGCAAATATACAGAAGCACACCCTGATATATACACCATAAGCTTCACTAAACAAATATACAGAAGCACACCCTGATATACACCATAAGCTTCACTAAACAAATATACAGAAGCACAACCTGATATACACAATAAGCTTCATTAACAAATAAACAGAAGCACATCCTGATATACACCATAAGCTTCACTAAACAAATATATAGAAACACACCCTGATATACACCATAAGCTTCATTAAAACAATATACAGAAGCACACTCTGATATACACCATAAGCTTCACTAAACAAATATAGAGAAGCACACCCTGATGTACACCATAAGCTTCACTAAACAAATATACAGAAGCACACCCTGATATACACCATAAGCTTCACTAAACAAATATACAGAAGCACACCCTGATATACACCATAAGCTTCACTAAACAAATATACAGAAGCACACCCTGATATACACCATAAGCTTCACTAAACAGATAAACAGAAGCACACCCTGATATAGACCATAAGCTTCACTAAACAAATATACAGAAGCACACCCTGATATACACCATAAGCTTCACTAAACAAATATACAGAAGCACACCCTGATATACACCATAAGCTTTACTAAACAAATATACAGAAGCACTCCCTGATATACACCATAAGGTTCACTAAACAAATATAGGGAGAAGCACACCCTGATGTACACGATAAGCTTCACTAAACAAATATACAGAAGCACACCCTGATATACACAATAAGCTTTACAAAACAAATATACAGAAGCACACCCTAATATACACCATAAGCTTCACTAAAAAAATATACAGAAGCACACCCTGATATACACCATAAGCTTCACTAAACAAATATAGAGAAGCACACCCTGATATACACCATAAGCTTCACTAAACATATATATAGAGAAGCACACCCTGATATACACCATAAGCTTCACTAAACAAATATATAGAAGCACACCCTGATATACATCATAAGCTTCACTAAACAAATATAAAGAAGCACAGCCTGATATACACCATTAGCTTCACTAAACATATATACATAAGCACACCCTGATATACACCATAAGCTTCACTAAACAAATACAGAGAAGCACACCCTGACATGCACCATAAGCTTCACTAAACAAATATACAGAAGCACAACCTGATATACACCATAAGCTTCACTAAACAAATATACAGAAGCACACCCTGATATACACCATAAGCTTCACTAAACAAATATACAGAAGCACACCCTGATATACACCATAAGCTTCACTAAACAAATATACAGAAGCACAACCTGATATACACCATAAGCTTTACTAAACAAATATACAGAAGCACACCCTGATATACACCATAAGCTTCACTAAGCAAATATACAGAAGCACACCCTGATATATACACCATAAGCTTCACTAAACAAATATACAGAAGCACACCCTGATATACACCATAAGCTTCACTAAACAAATATACAGAAGCACAACCTGATATACACAATAAGCTTCATTAACAAATAAACAGAAGCACATCCTGATATACACCATAAGCTTCACTAAACAAATATATAGAAACACACCCTGATATACACCATAAGCTTCATTAAAAAAATATACAGAAGCACACTCTGATATACACCATAAGCTTCACTAAACAAATATAGAGAAGCACACCCTGATGTACACCATAAGCTTCACTAAACAAATATACAGAAGCACACCCTGATATACACCATAAGCTTCACTAAACAAATATACAGAAGCACACCCTGATATACACCATAAGCTTCACTAAACAAATATACAGAAGCACACCCTGATATACACCATAAGCTTCACTAAACAGATAAACAGAAGCACACCCTGATATAGACCATAAGCTTCACTAAACAAATATACAGAAACACACCCTGATACACACCATAAGCTTCACTAAACAAATATACAGAAACACACCCTAATATACACCATAAGCTTCACTAAACAAATATACAGAAGCACACTCTGATATACACCATAAGCTTCACTAAACAAATATACAGAAGCACACTCTGATGTACACCATAATCTTCACTAAACAAATATACAGAAGCACACCCTGATGTACACCATAAGCTTCACTAAACAAATATACAGAAGCACACCCTGATATACACCATAAGCTTCACTAAACAAATATACAGAAGCACACCCTTATATACACCATAAGCTTCACTAAACAAATAAACAGAAGCACACCCTGATATAGACCATAAGCTTCACTAAACAAATATACAGAAACACACCCTGATACACACCCTAAGCTTCACTAAACAAATATACAGAAGCACATTCTGATATACACCATAAGCTTCACTAAACAAATATAGAGAAGCACACTCTGATGTACACCATAATCTTCACTAAACAAATATACAGAAGCACACCCTGATGTACACCATAAGCTACACTAAACAAATATACAGAAGCACACCCTGATATACACCATAAGCTTCACTAAACAAATATACAGACGCACACCCTGATATACACCATAAGCTTCACTAAACATATATACAGAAGCACACCCTGATATACACCATAAGCTTCACTAAACAAATATACAGAAGCACAACCTGATATACACCATAAGCTTCACTAAACAAATATACAGAAGCACACCCGGATATACACCATAAGCTTCACTAAACAAATATACAGAAGCACACCCTGATATATTTATTATTATTATTATTTATTATCGGTTATTTGTAGAGCGTTAACAGATTCTGCAGCGCTATTAACAAAGACGGAGTACAACAAAACAATTATAGGGATCAAATGGGTAGATGGCCCTGCCAAGAGTTGCACTGTTGTAGTCAGCTCTTGAGAAGGTGATCAACAAACAGCTAGACTCTTAGGCTTACAGGGGGTTCAGGGGATAGCAATGGAGGAGAGGAACTGGTATAAAGAAAGGTTAGCGTAGGTTGTATGCATCCCTGAACAGTAGAGTCTTTAGGGAGCACTTGAAGCTTTTAAAACTAGAAGAGAGTCTTGTGGAGCGAGGCAGAGAGTTCCACAAGATGGGAGCCAGTCTTGAGAAGTCCTGTAAACGGGAGTGTGATGAGGTGACAAGAGAGGAGGAGAGTAGGAGGTCGTGAGCAGAGCGAAGGGGACGGGAGGGAGAGTATCTGGAGACAAGGTCTGAGATATAGGGGGAGCAGTGCAGTTGAGGGCTTTGTATGTCAGAATGAGAATTTTGTGTTTGATCCTAGAGGCAAGAGGAAGCCAGTGAAGAGATTGTCAGAGAGGTGCAGCAGATGAAGAGCGACGTGTAAGGAAGATGAGTCTGGCAGAGGCATTCATTATGGATTGTAAAGGAGCTAGGCGGTAGGTGGGGAGACCAGAGAGGACAGAGTTGCAGTAATCGAGGCAGGAGAGAATGACAGAGTGGATTAAAATCTTAGTTGTGTCTTGTGTAAGGAAGTGTCTAATTTTAGAGATGTTTTTAAGGTGGAAGCGGCAGGCTTTAGCCAATGACTGAATGTGAGGAGTGAAAGAAAGATCTGAGTCAAATGTGACCCCAAACATCGGGCATGCAGGGTAGGGGTAATGATGGAGTTGTCGACAGTTATAGAGAGAATGAGGGTGGAGAGTTTATAAGAAGGGGGGAAAATAAGGAGCTTAGTTTTGGAGAGATTTAGCTTGAGGTAGTGAGAGAACATCCAGTTGGAGATGTGAGAAAGACAGTTAGTGACACGGGTTAGCAAGGAAGGAGAAAGGTCTGGTGCAGAGAAGTAGATTTGGGTGTCATCGGCATACAAATGATATTGTAAACCGTGGGACGTTATTAGGGAACCTAGTGATGACGTGTAGATTGAGAAGAGAAGGGGGCCGAGGACAGAGCCTTGCGGTACTCCGACAGAAAGTGGTGACGGGGCAGAGGAGTCCCCAGAGAAGGCTACACTAAAGGTACGGTTTGACAGGTAGGAAGAGAGTGTTGTGTCACATATGCCGAAGGATTGAAGGGTTTGGAGCAAGAGAGGGTGGTCAACAGTGTCAAAGGCTGCGGACAGATCAAGGAGGATAAGCAGAGAGAAGTGGCCTTCTGATTTTGCTCTAAGTAGGTCGTTAGTAACCTTAACAATTGCTGTCTCTGTGGAGTGATGGGGACGAAATCCAGATTGCAATGGGTCAAGGAGGGAGTTTATTGTAAGGAAATGGGATAGGCGTGCATAAGCTAGTTTTTCGAGAAGCTTTGATGCAAGAGGGAGGAGGGAAATAGGGCGGTAGTTGGATGGGGAGGTAGGATCAAGGGAAGGTTTTTTTGAGGATAGGTGTGACCAGTGCATATTTCAGCAATGAGGGAAATATACCGGTGCTGAGGGAGAGGTTGAAAGTGTGTGTGAATAGAGGGGTAAGGGTGGCAGAGAGGGAGGGGAGTAGCTGTGAGGGGATAGGGTCAAGGGGACAGGTAGTGAGGTGAGAGCGCAGTATAAGTGTCGAAACTTCTTCCTCAGTAACAGTGGAGAATGAGCTAAGTTTAAGGTTATGTGGGTGGTGGTTGATTGAGAGCATTTGAGGGGGTGATAGAATGGAATTATGTTGAGAGCTGATTTCATTTCTGATGGAGTCGATTTTGTTATTGAAGTGGTTGGCAAAGTCTTGAGCTGACAGAGAAGTTGTATTAGGAGGTGGGGGAGGGCAGAGAAGAGTATTGAAAGTGGAGAACAAACGTTTTGGGTTTGTCAGTATATTTATAAGAATCTCTGCAGTACTCTCCAAATAATATGTCAGTATATGGCAGGGTTATAACACAATATATTTAATAATTATTCTTTAAAATAAACCCTCAATCAATATGCATATGCTAAGACAATAAAATTAATATAAATTCCTGAATTCTTTATTATTAGTTAATATCTATGAACACATTGAAATATATTTGTAGGAACTAGAATATGAATCAATATTATATACGTTTACAAACTATTATATGCTATGCAGAGTTCATACAAGTTTACCTTATTCACAATAGAATTTCATTCAGTTAACACAATGAGATTCCAAGATCTTTAACTGCTGATATCCAAGCAATTTTAACAGTGCTTAGTTAAACAATAGGACAGTATATATACTCTAATTGAAACACCAGAAGTTATATATATTATTTGTGCCAACAATCAAACTCTGAGTTATAACTCTATATTTGCACAGATAAAACAGCTTAGCATTAAGGATATATGTTTAACAATACACAGACTATGGATATAAACTAAAATACAAACTGCTCTTTTAAATCTCTCAACTATACTTTAAACTGCAGTGATTATGCATATATTTGTGTAAAAATATTAATGTAATTAATAACCTTTATATATATATAAATACCTTACCAAATAAACAAATCGATATCCAATATTTCTCAATAGGAACAATCTCACCTCAGAATACCAAAATTGGTTTATTGTTGCATATGAACAATAGAAAGTAGCTGTTTGCTTAATAATAACTGTAGCAGTTATTTGTCCTTCAGCAAAAACGGTTTTCCCATCAAAGTTAGCCAGCAACAGCTTCCTTTCTCTCTCAATGCTTGGGGTTAAATCATCTGATCTCACCCCTCCCCTTTTTTGATTAGTACCCATCATTGGTGAGATTGGAAACGCCCCACGGAAGCTTGTCTTGGATATTTGGGATATCTGATCGGATTGGCCCTGGGAAATTTCATTTTTAACAGCCAAAAGGCCTTCTGGCTGTTTTTCTTGCATCACAACACCGGGGGACAGTATGACAGCAACACAGCAATACATTTTAATCATTTCTAACATTTAAACATATTTCTTTAAAATGTGTAATAAATGCCATAATTTCTTTACATTAATAAATTACATGTTCAAATGTATTGGGCTAGGTCACAATATTTCTTCTGATTATTTTAATATGAAACATTAATATCTTTTTAATATATTACATTAAAGTAATTTCTACTGCTAACTGATTAGCTTTAAATCCATTTAAGAATGTCACCAGTATCCTGGCATTCATATATAAACGCAGCATATATCACATTTCTAGCGAATTCTGAATGCATGAATCTTGTCTAAGGTTCATATTCATAGGACATCTTGTTATCATATGTCTAAAAACAAAATATCAAGAGACACAGAGGTTATTATTCCACACAGTTAAAGGGACACTGTAACCAAAAATTTTCTTTCATGATTCAGATTGAGCATGAAATTTTAAGCAACTTTCTAATTTATTCCTATTTTCAATTTTTCTTCGTTCTCTTGCTATCATTATTTGAAAAAGAAGGCATCTAAGCTTTTTTTTGGTTTCAGTACTCTGGACAGCACTTTTTTATTGGTGGATGAATTTATCCACCAATCAGCAAGGACAACCCAGGTTGTTCACAAAATATGGGCCGGCATGTAAACTTACATTCTTGCATTTCAAATAAAGATACCAAGAGAATGAAGCAAATTTCATAATAGGAGTAAATTAGAAAGTTGCTTAAAATTTCATGCTCAATCTGAATCATGAAAGAAAAATTTTGGTTACAGTGTCCCTTTAAACATTTTAGACCGACTAAAATAGTCACCTATCAAGCTTAGCAAATACTCATGTAATTTTAGAAAATTAGACAATCTCCCAAATTTCTATATTCATATATAATATGTTGTCTGAACATATATATATATCACACACACACATATATATATATATATATATATATATATATATATATATATATATATATATATACACATACACACACACATTCAAATTAATTTGATTATCTTAACTTACATGAAGGTATTATTTCTTTTGCAAGATATGCCATACAGGGATTTTAAATGCTAATGTGTCTGTTCTCTGTACATGTGGAACTCAATAGGGGGTCATTTAACTTGTGGTTGCAAGAAATTACAATCCCTGAAATTTTTGTGTTTTTAGCTGGTCAAATTTTTTACTGCCTCAATATACATGCAGGAACTGATAAGCAGGTCTATGCTAATCACTATGTAGTCATGGGTCTCTGCCTCTCATTTGGCTTCAAACGCTTCAGTGAGCCATTGCATTGTTATCACATGTGTCTGTTAGCATATGTTTATTTTCAAGTCACAAAGATTTAGTGAAGGATTCTATGTTTATCTTTGTTTGACAAGATAATTGAGTTGCAAAAGACAATCCAGCTATTTCTTTGACATTTGAAGCTTTTAGAAACTAACGCCTAGATTTAGAGTTTGGCATTAGCCATCAAAAGCAGCGTTAAGGGCTCCTAACGCTGCTTTTTACCGCCCGCTGGTATTTAGAGTCCACCTCGCCACCACTATAATAAATGTATTAACCCCTAAACCGCCGCACTCCCGCTTCGCAAACCCTATAATAAATAGTATTAACCCCTAATCTGCCCCCCCAACGTCGCCGCTACCTTACCTACACTTATTAACCCCTAATCTGCCGACCGGACCTCGCAGCTACTCTAATAAATGTATTAACACCCTAAAGCTAAATCTAATCCTAACCTCCTGCCTAAGTTAAATATAATTTTAATCTAACGAAATAAATTAAATATTATTAACTAAAGTCTTCCTATTTAAAGCTAAATACTTACCTGTAAAATAAACCCTAATATAGCTACAATATAACGAATAATTATATTGTAGCTATTTTAGAATGTATATTTATTTTACAGGCAACTTTGTATTTATTTTAACTAGGTACAATAGCTATTAAATAGTTATTTACTATTTAATAGCTACCTAGTTAAAATAATTACAAAATTACCTGTAAAATAAATCCTAACCTAAGTTACAATTAAACCTAACACTACACTATCAATAAATAAATTAAATCAATTAACTACAAGTACCTACAATTAAATAAACTAAACTAAATTACAAAAAAATAAACACTAAATTACAAAAAATAAAAAAAGATTACAAGAATTTTAAGCTAATTACACCTACTCTAAGCCCCCTAATAAAATAACAAAGCCCCCCAAAATAAAAAAATTCCCTACCCTAATCTAAATTAAAAAAAAGTTAACAGCTCTATTACCTTACCAGCCCTTAAAAGGGCTTTTTGCGGGGCATGCCCCAAAGAAATCAGCTCTTTTGCCTGTAAAAAAAAACACAATACCACCCCCCAACATTACAACCCACCACCCACATACCCCTACTCTAACCCAAACCCCCCTTAAATAAACCTAACACTACCCCCCTGAAGATCTCCCTACCTTGAGCCGTGTTCACCCAACCGGGCACCGATGGACCAAAAGAGGGCATCCGGAGCGGCAGATTTCAGCCAATAGAATGTGAGCTCAATCTGATTGGCTGATTGGATCAGCCAATCCGATTGAACTTGAATCTGATTGGCTGATTCAATCAGCCAATCAGATTTTTCCTACCTTAATTCCGATTGGCTGATAGAATCCTATAAGCCAATCGGAATTCGAGGGACGCCATCT
>NW_026512103.1:67607-108839 GCF_027579735.1 Bombina bombina
CAGATTGTGCTTCTGTATATTTGTTTAGTGAAGCTTATGGTGTATATCAGGGTGTGCTTCTCTATATTTGTTTAGTGAAGCTTATGGTGTATATCAGGGTGTGCTTCTGTATATTTGTTTAGTGAAGCTTATGGTGTATATCAGGGTGTGCTTCTCTATATTTGTTTAGTGAAGTTTACAGGCAACTTTGTATTTATTTTAACTAGGTACAATAGCTATTAAATAGTTAACTATTTAATAGCTACCTAGTTAAAATAATTACAAAATTACCTGTAAAATAAATCCTAACCTAAGTTACAAATACACCTAACACTACACTATCAATAAATTAATTAAATAAATTACCTACAATGATCTAAAATAGATAGCTTTTTGCGGGGCATTGCCCCAAAGTAATCAGCTCTTTTACCTGTAAAAAAAATACAAGACCCCCCCCCCAACATTACAACCCAACACCCACACACCCCTACTCTAAAACCCACCTGATCCCCCCTTTAAAAAACCTAACACTACCCCATTGAAGATCACCCTACCTTGAGCCGTCTTCAGCCAGCCGGGCACCGATGGGACAGAAGAGGACATCCGGACCGGCACAAGTCTTCATCCGATTGGGGCAGAAGAGGTCCTCAATCCAGCAGAAGTCTTCATCCAGGCGGCATCTTCTATCTTCATCCATCCGGCGCGGAGCAGGTCCATCTTCAACCTTCATTCAGTGTTAGCCGTCTTCAGAAGAGGATGCTCCGCGTCGGATGTCTTGAAGATGGACCCGCTCCGCGCCGTATCTGATGTGGGATCTCAGAGAACAGAACTAAACAACTAGAAAAACTAATTGTATGAGGAATACATTAGGATTCATAGCAGAGATTACCACAAATTGTATATCATGTGAACTCCAAGAAATGGATTCAGATAAAGATTACACTATATATTTAAAAAGTTCCATAACATTCATACCTTAAGTCTTTATTAATATGACTAGGAACCAACATTCATACAGTGAGTAGCGAGAAAAGAGTTAAAAACACTTAAACCCAGTCAAGAGTAATTACTTATATGCTTATGAAGCCAAGAAGTATATAAATATACATGGGCCCACTGGTAAATATTATAGAGTAAGCTAAGCCCTTACAATCCGAGGGCAGATTTACTTTTAACTATTAGTTTTAGTAGGCACCATGAATAATAAACAATTAGCGAGAAAATTCTTATTTAGACATAGGCAAGCAGGTTAAAAACGGCAGACAGGAGAGACAACGCTACTCCTGCTGGACTCCTGTCTGCCGTTTTTAACCTGCTTGCCCATCCGAAGGTATTTGCCCAGCTGATTCAACTATGGGGCAAACCAGAACTGGGGAAAAGGTATGGAGTGAGCGCTAAAACAAGCTTAATAGGCCAATAGGATGAAGAAGTGCACTAAAATGGTTCAAATGGGCTAGAACGATATAATACTGATCTCAATAAAATGGACAATTTAATATGCATATAAACAAAAATAGGATCTGATGGCGTATCGTCAGAACGCCAAGCTTCCTTGTTACGGGTCCAGGTCAAGGGATCCCCAGGCAGCGCTGATAGATGCTCTAGCAGTGCCCTGGTCCTTCAGCCTGGCTTATGTGTTCCCACCTTTTCCTCTCTTCCCTCGTCTGATTGCCAAGATCAAGCAGGAGAGAGCTTCGGTGATTTTGATAGCACCTGCGTGGCCACGCAGGACTTGGTATGCAGATCTGGTGGACATGTCATCCCTTCCACCATGGACTCTGCCGCTGAGGCAGGACCTTTTACTCCAAGGTCCTTTCAATCATCCAAATCTAATTTCTCTGTGACTGACTGCTTGGAGATTGAACGCTTGATTTTATTAAAACGTGGTTTCTCCGAGTCGGTCATTGATAACTTAATTCAGGCTCGAAAGCCTGTCACCAGGAAAATCTATCATAAGATATGGTATAAATATCTTCATTGGTGTGAATCCAAGGGTTACTCATGGAGTAAAGTCAGGATTCCTAGGATATTATCCTTTCTCCAAGAAGGATTGGAGAAGGGATTGTCAGCTAGTTCCTTAAAGGGACAGATTTCTGCTCTGTCTATTCTTCTGTACAAGCATCTGGCAGATGTTCCAGACGTTCAGGCATTTTGTCAGGCTTTAGTTAGAATCAAGCCTGTGTTTAAACCTGTTGCTCCACCATGGAGTTTAAATTTAGTTCTTAAAGTTCTTCAAGGGGTTCCGTTTGAACCTCTGCATTCCATAGATATCAAGCTTTTATCTTGGAAAGTTCTGTTTTTGGTAGCTATCTCTTCGGCTCAAAGAGTTTCAGAGTTATCTGCCTTTCAGTGTGATTCCCCTTATCTGATCTTCCATGCGGATAAGGTAGTTTTGCGTACCAAACCTGGGTTTCTTCCTAAGGTGGTATCTAATAAGAATATCAATCAGGAGATTGTTGTTCCGTCACTGTGTCCTAATCCTTCTTCAAAGAAGGAACATCTATTACACAATCTTGACGTGGTTCGTGCTTTAAAGTTTTATTTACAAGCTACTAAGGATTTTCGTCAAACATCTGCATTGTTTGTTGTCTACTCTGGACAGAGGAGAGGCCAAAAGGCTTCGGCATCTTCTCTTTCTTTTTGAAGCATAATCCGTTTAGCTTATGAGACTGCTGGCCAGCAGCCTCCTCAAAGAATTACAGCTCATTCCACTAGAGCGGTAGCTTCCACATGGGCTTTTAAAAATGAGGCCTCTGTTGAACAGATTTGTAAGGCGGCGACTTGGTCTTCGCTTCATACTTTTTCTAAATTCTACAAATTTGATACTTTTGCTTCCTCGGAGGCTA
This sequence comes from Bombina bombina, assembly GCF_027579735.1. Lineage (NCBI taxonomy): Eukaryota > Metazoa > Chordata > Amphibia > Anura > Bombinatoridae > Bombina > Bombina bombina. The sequence continues at coordinate 70,433 of NW_026512103.1, forward strand.
TTTTTGGGAGAAAGGTCTTGCAGGCAGTGGTGCCTTTCCGTTTAAGTTCCTGCCTTGTCCCTCCCTTCATCCGTGTCCTAAAGCTTTGGTATTGGTATCCCACAAGTAATGGATGAACCCGTGGACTGGATTAATATTCCGAAAGACATTTATCTGGCTGCTGGGTGGGAATAAAGCTTAAAAATCACGGTTTTATAACATTTTTAATAGTGGACTGACAAAAGACAATTAAATCAACTTATATATAACATTTATAACATTTTTAATAGTGGACTGACAAAAGACAATTAAATCAATTTATATATAACATATTAATTATAATATTATAATTATAATAATTATATTATGTGTTAAAAGTACATCGTGAGGGTAGGGACCCATGGATAGGTTCCCAGAGGCGGTTGCGGCGCCCGAGTCACTGATTGTAACAGAAAATTTTGGATCGTATCTGCCCTCGGCCGAATGTATCTTGATTTATTTAAGTAAATCTTATATATTATGTGCTATTGCCTTTAAAAAGTCTAATCTTGAGTATTCACTGTATTTTTCTAAAACTTTCATTATCCTGTTGTTTATGATTTCATATTTTTTTTTTGGTTTTCTCAGTTCAACTCCAGAATTAATTTTTTCAATTGTTAACTCCCATTCTGCTTGTTCTTTTCTTATTTTTGAAACTAGTCTGCAAATGCTTGGGTGGGTTATAGACATTCGTTGGTCAAATGCTCTGTGCCATCCTTCTAGAGAGTTGTTTGTTCTAGGTAACCCTAGTTTTGTTCTTTCAAAAGTGTTCCACATCGTAATATCGAAAGTAGGTTTTCTTCTTGTACCTTGTTGTAGTTCGCCAATCCAGGTTTTTTCAAAATAATTTAAAAATTCAGATAAAATGTTACTGTTTTGTTTTTCTATTGATTTTACAAAGTCATTAAATGTTTCAACTACATCTTCCACTGGCACAAATGCTAATGCTTCTAAGCATTTTATGATCAGAGCATTTTTTTCATTATTATACCATATTTTTAAGCCCAAAGATTGTATTTTTCTCCACAGGCATTGGGAAAAATGGAAAAAGCATCCATAAATTATTGTATTTTGTAAAAAATTTGTCATGCAATTTATTGCTGCTCTTTCAAAATCTACAGTAATTGATATAGGATTGATATCTGGATTTTTTTCTTTTATAATACTAAAAATTAAATTATAAGTTTCCTGATTTTTATTTTTTGATATGCAGTATACTAATGGTATGGTATGGTTATCTTCTATTCAAACATGTATTGTATACAACTGAAAACCTAAAGGAGCTGAGTCAAATGTTCCGTCACAGAGCCAGTGTTGTTTTTTTGAAAGAAGATCTACATTTTTTTTAGTAGACAGAATGATTAAATTTTCACTTTCGTACATGAGGAAATCTTCTCCTCTGGTTGTTTTTCTTAAATCATCATTTAAAATGTTTCCATTTGGTGTTGTTCGATGTCGACGTACCATTCTGGCAAGAGTTTCTTTTTTAGGTAGAGCTCCTGCTGCTTCAAGGGGGAAATTAGATGTGCAATTTTGTATTATGCTTGATGTTACTTCTTCTGAATTTTTAGCAACTTCTTTTATTTTTTCAATTGTTTTCATAGATAAAATTCTTGCTGCATTAGGTGGATGTGAATGATTTAATGCATCTTTTTCAATTATATCATTAATGGTTTTTAGCCTTCCTCCACAAAAACCTTTTTTTTCACATCTCCAATATGTGACATTTTCTTTTTTTTTGTCTACAATGTATGCATAACCTTCATATAACATTTTTCTTCCTCCTTTACACGTCTTTATGAACTCCATTTTTTTAATTTGATGTTTTTTTGAAATTTATTTATTTAAGTGTTTGTGTTGTTTTTTTACCTCAGTAGCCACAATATATATTTAAATTTTCCGCTTTTTTACTGATGACAATTACGCAATTACGTGATTGTGCTGTTCGGCGTGCAGTCGGAAGCAGTGTATTTCGGACATATGTCTGACGGACGAATGTGTTTCGGCATTTTGTCCGTCGGAAATTTGTCCGAGCACCCCAGTCCACGGCCCGCCCTGTCACTTTAAGGCAGGTGTTTTTTATTTTTAAACTACAGTCACCACTGCACCCTATAGTTTCTCCTTTTTCTTGCTTGTCTTCGGTCGAATGACTGGGGGTGGCAGTTAGGGAAGGAGCTATATAGACAGCTCTGCTGTGGGTGTCTTCTTGCAACTTCCTGTTGGGAAGGAGAATATCCCACAAGTAATGGATGAACCCGTGGACTGGATACACCACAAGAGAAAGAAATTTATCAGGTAAGCATAAATTTTGTTTTTTTGAAGCACTGCCCGCATCCATCAAAATTAACTTAGCTAGAGATTTTGATGAGAACTGCTCATTGGAATGGCTGATCAAAGAGAGTACAAAGTTATACTCTATTCAGCAATCCGGTGAACAGGGGGATAAAAGGGAGAGAAAGCCCAATCCTAAAATAGTGGCCGAAACTAGGGTGTCACCTAGCCCCCTCAATTTGGAGTCTAAAAAGAAAACCTATGCGGAGGTAGCTTGTGGAAATGGGCCATCTTCACAGAGGTTTAACTCTACCCCTCCCCCAACACGGGCTGAGGCGCAGAGAGACTATAACCAAAGTGGGGGACATACTCAGGCAAATAATTACTACCAAAGAGAATACCCACAAAATAGTTGGTATCCATGCAAGGGTAGATACAATAGATGGCGACGATATTCTCAGGATAACCAGACACCCCAAGCAAATAATGCTCCCCAGAATACTAATGCTTAAGAAGCTGAACCCCAGGGGCAACCATGCCAGGATAGAAATAGCGGCCCTGATTCTGAAAGAACTCAACGGTCCAGGAATCACTACTATGGGGCATCAAGAGATAGGCCCAGGGGTAGAGGTAACTTGCACAATCAAGTAGATCAGCTTAGTACCCAGCTAATTCGGTTGAGCGAACAAGTCGTTAATCTGAGTCGAACACTTACGGCTCAGCAACCTAACCAACCTTTTTTAGGGGTACAGCCAGTGGCCAGCGGTGGGCCACAGGCACAGTCATAAATACTGCAGTACCGCCTGAAAGGGAGGGGAGAGATATACAAAATGCAATGATAAATGTCAATAATGGTACTAATCATACTCTCTCCCCACAGACCGGAAACGGACGATTTAGCTGTGATGACGAGCAACCTCAGCCAGAAAGCCTTAACACATACCTTCCTTTGCAGCGTTCTCTTAACCTTGTTTCCACAGATGCAGTACACAAGGACCCTGTCATAGAGGAGACCGGTAGGTATGGAGTTTCCTCTGCATCGGGCAACACGGCGGATTCAGGTAACACGTGGCGAAGCCCACAGATGTATGATAATGCCAATTTTATGTGTGAAATGGTAGAAACTGCAGGGAGGTATTATTGTAGCTGAGCTACAAGATTCAGTCTCCAACCCTATCATGGGATTAATTGATACTGGGTCTCAGGCAACTATCTTATCCCACATGTACTACACACAGCTAAACGAGCTAACACCCCACAAACCTAAAATAAAAGAATTTGATGGTTCTCTAATAGGTGTTGGGGGTGACTCTCTAAAAGTCCACGGTACATCATGGTTAAAATTTAAAATGGGGAACAGGGTCATAAGACACCCTGTCATTATAGTGGATCTGCCAACTGATCGTTTAATTATTGGTAGTGATCTCCTGAAGCGATTAAGCACCATAATTTATTGCATAAATAATGTAATTTGGTCACAAGTTAAAAGACCTATTAATTATGAGAAATCTGGTATATCTCGCCCCCGACATAACTGTCACGTGGTGGAAGAGAAACCAGATGCTGTGGAGATTCATTTCAGGAATAACTCTGTACCTGAAATCACTATTTTACAAATAGATGATCAGACTCCTTTTTAAGTGGCTCTGATGGTAATACTTTTAAAATTTCGCCTGGAAAGATAGCGAATATTTCCTTAGATGGCGATGTATTAATCATATCTCTCCACAAGGGGGATCATAAAATCCCTAGAGGGGGGGGCCACGCTCAATACCTCGCAGGAATTGAGAGAGTTAAAGATTATCTATTTATCCCTATACAAATGCATGACCTTGGTACAACAAAGTATGCCAAATTAAACTTAAAACAGGAAGCTAGCTATATAAGCGAAGGCTTATTAGCACAGATAGCTGAACCTAAAGTGATTAAATATCTTTCTCCCCAAGACCACTGTGTCCACGGCCTGGATAACAGGTTTGTAAGCTATAACATCACAGCTAAGTGCTTATTATCTATCTCTATAGGTAATAAGTCAGTGAAGCACCTATTTTTAGTTTTAAATACTCCCCATAATCAAATATACGTTGGCAGTGATATCTTACATAGATATGCCATACAAATAGATTTGATTAACTCTTGCCTCTGGAGCAGGTTAAAGGGGGACCCTGAAGTATTTCAGGAAGAAAGTGCAGCCCTGAAATCAAACCAGCAATTACCATATGCTGTAAATATGCAGGTGTCTAACGATGTTATAATTCCTGCTGGGGCTGATAAATTTATTTTACCCTTACAGGTAAAAAGAGGTCAGAAATTAAAAACTTCTGAATCACTAATTTGCCTATCCCATAGAATACAAAATCTTGGTATAACAATGGCCTATTCTCCTATGGTAAATATTGGAACAATTCCAATACATGTTATTGTACATAACATGACCCCACAAGATATAACCTTATCCAAGGGAACTCCTGTAGGATATGCGCTGGAATCAAGTTATTACACTTTTGTATTCCAGAATAATGTAATTGGGCTAATACCTGAAGGATATTTAACTGAAGAACAATTAATAGAACAATCCTTTGCATCTATGCCAGAGGGTCTATTTACAATTCAGTCTATTTATCCCTTCAGCTCAGAGGAAGGCATCTGTAAAATTGAAGAAGCCTCTCTAGTATTCAATCAGCCGATCAAACAGCAAGATTACCCCAATACCCAGAGTATGTAAATTATAATCAAGGGGATCTCACCTCTAGATTGGAAGAAGCCTATGAAATAGGACAGCCTTAAATCTTTCCAGGATTTCAGCAAATAGTCGAACAGCAAATATCCTTAGCTAATGGCTGTTCCAGCGATGATGAACACCAACTGCTGCGAGAACTCCTGATGGAGTACAAGGATATTTTTGCTAGGGATTCTTACGACTGTGGTACTACAGACTTGCACATTGCAAGAATACAAACAGATCCCAATGCATCACCTGTCTTTGTTAAACAATACAGACTTCCTTTAGCCTCATATGATTCTCTTGCAGAAATCATAAGGAACTTGGAAGAAAGAGGTATTATCAGACAGGTGCACAGCTCTTACAACAATCCTATTCTAGGTGTTCTTAAGCCCAATGGACAATGGCGTTTGTGTGCTGATGTAAGACAGCTAAACAAACGAGTGTACATGTCTGACTGGCCTGTACCATACATTAACCAGTGCCTAGCACAGATGCATGGATCCAAAATATTCACTGCCATTGATTGTGCACAGGGATATTGGACCATAAAAGTACACGAGGAGGACCAGTATAAGCTGGCATTCTCATTCCAAGAGGTCCAATATGCATTTCAGAGACTCCCTTTTGGTTACATAAATTCTGGACATGAATTTGCTGTATTCATGCATAAGGCTATGCCTGATGCACTGGAAAGGAGGACCTTATCTTATGTTGATGATTTTTTAATCAAAAGCACATACTTTGAAAAACACATCGCAGAGCTTAAACACGTCCTCAGCCAACTTAAAAGGGCAAGTGTCAAATTATCCCTACAAAAAGCTCAATGGTGCCGCACTCGTGTAAACTTCTTGGGACATGAAGTTACTTCTGAAGGGCTAAATCCTCAGAAGAAAAAGGTGGAAGCTATAGTAAATTCTAAAAACCCAACTAACTTAAAGGAATTGACATCATTCCTGGGTATGACTAATTATTCTCGCAAATTCATTGATAATTATGCAGAGTTAGCTAAACCACTACTACTTCTTCTAAAGAAGGATGTGAAATGGCACTGGAGTGAGTCTCAAGAGACAGCCATCAAAGAGCTGAAGAGAAAACTCACACAAGCACCTTGCTTAGCATACCCTGAAGGTGGTAAACTTTTCTTCTTAGAGACAGGGTACACAGATGTAAGCATGAGTGCTGTTTTATACCAAAAGCATGTTAATTTAAGCAAAGCCATTGCTTATGCGAGCAAAACTCTATTCCCAGTAGAAATAAAATTTAGCGATCGCGAAAAATCCCTCTTATCTACTGTATGGGCTCTACAAAATTTCTGCAGCTATGTACAGGGCGAGAAAATTATTGTAGAAACGGCCCACCAGCCTTTGCTATATTTGCAAAGTGAGAGAATAAGAGATGGGAATTTGTCAAATAGCCGCATAACAGCGTGGACTCTTTCCTTACAAGGCTGGCCTTTAGAAATTCGCTACAAGCAGAATAAAAAGAATCTAGTCGCACAGGGGCTTGCTGAGCTCCACGACTGTACTGCTAAGGATCCTGGGGAAGAATTATCAGAAGATGATTTTCTGGAGGAACAATTGCTTTCCCCATATAAAATGTACAATGAGGACAATTGTCAAACATTACCTTGGGTCTATGTTGATGGTTGTTCTTACCATGCCACTATTGATAATGAGCGCAGATTAGTCACTGGCATTGGTATAACTTGGGCAAATGGATTCCCAAATATATCTATAGGTTTCAACATTGGACCAAGATCCAGTCAAGTTGCAGAACTAACTGCTGTTCTAAAAACCATTGAAATGAGTATTGAACATGGTATTCATGAATTTGTGATCATAACTGACTCAAATTATGTGCATGACAGTTTTGTTGAATACCTGCCAACTTGGAAACGAAATGGCATTCAGAAAAGCAATAACAAACCAGTCAAGCATGGCAAATTGTTCTGCAAGATTGATAATCTGGTGGTATCCAATGACTTGACAATACACTGGAAAAAGACCAAGGGTCATTCTAGAATTCAAGGTCCTTATAAGGAAGGCAATGATCTTGCGGATTCATTAGCCAAACAAGGAGCCATAACTGGAGAACTCCTTAATATTGACCACTTAATGGGTGCAATTCAGGTAGAAGCCATTACCAGAAACCAGGCTAAACAACAGAGCAAGCCTAACCTGGTGCAATGGAGTCAGGATTCTCCTAGTGAGGACCTGATCACTAGTCAAAAAGAAGACCCCATTGTAGGCATCTTCTATAAACACATAGAAGATCCTGAAAGCAACCCCATCTCAAAACATGAGTGTATTGGCAAAGAAGATCTTAGAATCTTAATGAAATCCAGAACACAATTCAAGTTACAGCATTATTTGTTAATTAGAACCTCCAAAACTGGCATCCAACAATGGGTAGTACCCACCAAGTTCAGAGGTCTAATGCTTCAGCATGCCCATGATGCTCCCACATCTGGTCATTGTGGTGCCAAACTCACGTATGAAATATTGCGTGACTACGCTTTTTGGCCACACATGTTGAAAGATGTTCAAACCTACTGTCAAGGGTGTTTAGTCTGTCCACAGTTCCAACCCACTGCGCCAACGCATAGAGCACCATTGCAGAAAAGGGGGATGGTAGTGCCATGGTCAGATATACAAATTGATTTTATTGGTCCAGTAACAAGGTCATCAAGAGGTAACAAATACATGTTAACCGTGACATGCCTGATCACTAAATGGGTAGAGTGCATCAGTGCACCTAACAATAGTGCTGAAAAATGCGCAGCATTGCTCATCAACCACGTGTTTTCCAAATTTGGTTTGCCCCAAAGAATCGAATCAGATCGGGGAACCCACTTCACTAGCGAAGTGATGACCAAAATGTGGAAAATACTAGGGGTTAAAAGAAAGATCCATATTGCATATGGAGCTGCCTCAAGTGGTGGTGTAGAGCGTTACAACCAGTCCATTGTTAAAATCCTCAAAAAGTTTGTGAGTGAAACGGGTAAAGACTGGGATATAAAACTACCTCTTGTCTTAATGGCATTAAGAGCAACTCCAAGTAGTGCTACCCAGATGTCACCTTTTGAACTGATGACTGGTAGAAGAATGGTTCTAACTCAGCATCTGCTGTACCGTACATCAGACCAAAACTTGATAAACGCTGCCAATACACATCAATATGTGGAGAACCTAAGAAAGCACCTGCAATATGCCTTTGCATTTGCTCAAAGGAATTTAGAGAAAGCTGCAACTGCCACTAAAACCTATTATGATCTCAAAACGTCCAAAAAGGAATATGAAATAAATGATAAAGTTTATCTTTATAACTTTGGAAGAGATCAGGTTAGGGAAAAGAAATTTCTTCCCTCATGGAAAGGTCCTTTTGTCATTACTGACAAAATATCTCCAGTGGCCTATAAAATAAGGATCCCCAAAAATGAAAATTTCATAGATAAATGGGTCCATATCAATCAGCTGCGAGCGTGCCATCCTAGGTCCCAACTACAAGTCATAGAGGGGGAATGAAGTGTCATACCCCCAAATGCACTAAAGAAATATTGTAGTTTAAAGATGCCTAGTTGATAAACATGAAGGCTAAAAACAAATGACGGATTCTCTACATAGAAGACTGTCTATGAGGTGTAAGGTCAGCATCCTCACCAAATACCATTGACTCTAAGCCAATTTAAATACATGTGTCCTACATCTATTTAAAATTGGAAGGGGTATTTATGTCAAGGTATATGTAAAGATTAATACATATATATATATATATATATATATTATATATTTGACTAATCAATTCCAAAGGATTCATTCATTCAGAAAAATTGACTTGAAACTCATATCCCATCCTCCCCCATTCTGTATGCAAAATTTAAAATGCATCCAAGTGAAGACAATAAAACATTTGGTAAACTTAACTTTTATCTTGGAGGAAGAGCAGAGTTTAAACTGTTAAGATAGGATAGGACCATTGAGTCATTTCATCAAATAATTAATTTACGCCTAGATTTAGAGTTTTGTCGGTAAAGACCCGCGTAGCTAATGCTGCTTTTTTTTCCAGCGCACCCTTAAGACAACGCTGGTATTTAGAGTTCTCTGAAGGGCTGCGTTAGGCTCCAAAAAGGGAGCGTAAAGGCATATTTACCGCCACTTCAACCCTCAATACCAGCGTTGCTTACGGTAGCGGCTAGCTGTAAAAACGTGCTCGTGCACGATATCCCCATAGGAAACAATGGGGCAGTTTGGGCTAAAAAAAAACCTAACACCTGCAAAAAAGCAGCGTTAAGCTCCTAACGCAGCTCCATTGTTTCCTATGGGGAAACACTTTCTAAGTCTGCACCTAACACCCTAACATGAACTCTGAGTCTAAACACCCCTAACCTTACACTTATTAACCCCTAATCTGCCGCCCCCGCTATCGCTGACACCTGCATTATATTATTAACCCCTAATCTGCCGCTCCGTACACCGCCGCAACCTACATTATACCTATGTACCCCTAATCTGCTGCCCCTAACCTCGCCAACACCTATATTATATTTATTAACCCCTAATCTGCCGCACCCAACGTCGCTGCTACCTACCTACACTTATTAACCCCTAATCTGCCGACCGGACCTCGCTGCCACTATAATAATTGTGTTAACCCCTAAACCGCCGCACTCCCGCCTCGCAAACCCTATAATAAATAGTATTAACCCCTAATCTGCCCCCCCCCAACGTCGCCGCTACCTTACCTACACTTATTAACCCCTAATCTGCCAACCGGACCTCGCCGCTACTCTAATAAATGTATTAACCCTAAAGCTAAATCTAACCCTAACACCCCCCTAAGTTAAATATAATTTTAATCTAACGAAATAAATTAAATATTATTAACTAAAGTCTTCCTATTTAAAGCTAAATACTTACCTGTAAAATAAACCCTAATATAGCTACAATATAATGAATAATTATATTGTAGCTATTTTAGAATTTATATTTATTTTACAGGCAACTTTGTATTTATTTTAACTAGGTACAATAGCTATTAAATAGTTATTTACTATTTAATAGCTACCTAGTTAAAATAATTACAAAATTACCTGTAAAATAAATCCTAACCTAAGTTACAATTAAACCTAACACTACACTATGAATAAATAAATTAAATCAATTAACTACAAGTACCTACAATTACCTACAATTAAATAAACTAAACTAAATTACAAAAAATAAAAAAAGATTACAAGAATTTTAAGCTAATTACACCTACTCTAAGCCCCCTAATAAAATAACAAAGCCCCCCAAAATAAAAAAATTCCCTAATCTAAATTAAAAAAGTTAACAGCTCTATTACCTTACCAGCCCTTAAAAGGGCTTTTTGTGGGGCATGCCCCAAAGAAATCAGCTCTTTTGCCTGTAAAAAAACCACAATACCACCCCCCAACATTACAACCCACCACCCACATACCCCTACTCTAACCCAAACCCCCCTTAAATAAACCTAACACTACCCCCTGAAGATCTCCCTACCTTGAGCCGTGTTCACCCAGCCGGGCACGAATGGACCAAAAGAGGGCATCAGGAGCGGCAGAAGTCTTCATCCTATCCGGGCAGAAGAGGACATCCGGACCGGTAGACATCTTCATCCAAGCGGCATCTTCTATCTTCATCCATCCGGAGCGGAGCGGAGCCATCTTCTTCCAGCCAACACGGATCCATCCTTCTGCCACGACACCTACTCGCCGAATGAAGGTTCCTTTAAATGACGTCATCCAAGATGGCGTCCCTCGAATTCCGATTGGCTGACAGGATTCTATCAGCCAATCGGAATTAAGGTAGGAAAAATCTGATTGGCTGATTGAATCAGCCAATCAGATTCAAGTTCAATCGGATTGGCTGATCCAATCAGCCAATCAGATTGAGCTTGCATTCTATTGGCTGAAATCTGCCGCTCCGGATGCCCTCTTTTGGTCGATCTTCAGGGGGGTAGTGTTAGGTTTATTTAAGGGGGGTTTGGGTTAGAGTAGGGGTATGTGGGTGGTGGGTTGTAATGTTGGGGGGTGGTATTGTGTTTTTTTTTACAGGCAAAAGAGCTGATTTCTTTGGGGCATGCCCCGCAAAAAGCCCTTTTAAGGGCTGGTAAGGTAATAGAGCTGTTAACTTTTTTTTAATTTAGATTAGGGTAGGGAATTTTTTTATTTTGGGGGGCTTTGTTATTTTATTAGGGGGCTTAGAGTAGGTGTAATTAGCTTAAAATTCTTGTAATCTTTTTTTATTTTTTGTAATTTAGTGTTTGTTTTTTTTGTAATTTAGTTTAGTTTATTTAATTGTAGGTACTTGTAGTTAATTGATTTAATTTATTTATTGATAGTGTAGTGTTAGGTTTAATTGTAACTTAGGTTAGGATTTATTTTACAGGTAATTTTGTAATTATTTTAACTAGGTAGCTATTAAATAGTAAATAACTATTTAATAGCTATTGTACCTAGTTAAAATAAATACAAAGTTGCCTGTAAAATAAATATAAATTCTAAAATAGCTACAATATAATTATTCGTTATATTGTAGCTATATTAGGGTTTATTTTACAGGTAAGTATTTAGCTTTAAATAGGAAGACTTTAGTTAATAATATTTAATTTATTTCGTTAGATTAAAATTATATTTAATTTAGGCAGGAGGTTAGGATTAGACTTAGCTTTAGGGTGTTAATACATTTATTAGAGTAGCTGCGAGGTCCGGTCGGCAGATTAGGGGTTAATAAGTGTAGATAAGGTAGCGGCGACGTTGGGGGGGCAGATTAGGGGTTAATACTATTTATTATAGGGTTTGCGAAGCGGGAGTGCGGCGGTTTAGGGGTTAATACATTTATTATAGTGGTGGCGAGGTCCGGTCGGCAGATTAGGGGTTAATAAGTGTAGGTAAGGTAGCGGCGACATTGGGGGGGGCAGATTATGGGTTAATAAATATTATGTAGGTGTCGGCGATGTTAGGGGCAGCATATTAGGGGTTCATAGGGATAATGTAGGTGGCGGCGATGTGCGGTCGGCAGATTAGGGGTTAAATTTTTTTATTAGAGTGGCGGCGATGTGGGGGGGCCTCGGTTTAGGGGTACATAGGTAGTTTATGGGTGTTAGTGTACTTTAGAGCACAGTAGTTAAGAGCTTTATAAACTGGCGTTAGCCCATAAAGCTCTTAACTACTGACTTTTTCCTGCGGATGGAGTCTTGTCTGTAGAGGCTCTACCGCTCACTTCAGCCAAGACTCTAAATACCAGCGTTAGGAAGATCCCATTGAAAAGATAGGATACGCAATTGGCGTAAGGGGATCTGCGGTATGGAAAAGTCGCGGCTTGAAAGTGAGCGTTAGACCCTTTCCTGGCTGACTCTAAATACCAGCGGGCGGTAAAAAGCAGCGTTAGGAGCCCTTAACGCTGCTTTTGATGGCTAATGCCAAACTCTAAATCTAGGCGTTAGTTTCTAAAAGCTTCAAATGACACTATGTCAAAGAAATAGCTGGATTGTCTTTTGCAACTCAATTATCTTGTCAAACAAAGATAAACATAGAATCCTTCACTAAATCTTTGTGACTTGAAAATAAACAAATGCTAACAGACACATGTGATAACAATGCAATGGCTCACTGAAGCGTTTGAAGCCAAATGAGAGGCAGAGACCCATGACTACATAGTGATTAGCATAGACCTGCTTATCAGTTCCTGCATGTATATTGAGGCAGTAAATAATTTGACCAGCTAAAAACACAAAAATTTCAGGGATTGTAATTTCTTGCAACCACAAGTTAAATGACCCCCTATTGAGTTCCACATGTACAGAGAACAGACACATTAGCATTTAAAATCCCTGTAGGGCATATCTTGCAAAAGAAATAATACCTTCATGTAAGTTAAGATAATCAAATTAATTTGAATGTGTGTGTGTATGTGTGTATATATATATATATATATATATATATATATATATATATATATATATATATATATATATATATATATATATATATATATGTGTGTGTGATATATATATATATGTTCAGACAACATATTATATATGAATATAGAAATTTGGGAGATTGTCTAATTTTCTAAAATTACATGAGTATTTGCTAAGCTTGATAGGTGACTATTTTAGTCGGTCTAAAATGTTTAACTGTGTGGAATAATAACCTCTGTGTCTCTTGATATTTTTTTTTTAGACATATGATAACAAGATGTCCTATGAATATGAACCATAGACAAGATTCATGCATTCAGAATTCGCTAGAAATGTGATATATGCTGCGTTTATATATGAATGCCAGGATACTGGTGACATTCTTAAATGGATTTAAAGCTAATCAGTTAGCAGTAGAAATTACTTTAATGTAATATATTAAAAAGATATTAATGTTTCATATTAAAATAATCAGAAGAAATATTGTGACCTAGCCCAATACATTTAAACATGTAATTTATTAATGTAAAGAAATTATGGCATTTATTACACATTTTAAAGAAATATGTTTAAATGTTAGAGACAAGCTTCCGTGGGGCGTTTCCAATCTCACCAATTATGGGTACTAATCAAAAAAGGGGAGGGGTGAGATCAGATGATTTAACCCCAAGCATTGAGAGAGAAAGGAAGCTGTTGCTGGCTAACTTTGATGGGAAAACCGTTTTTGCTGAAGGACAAATAACTGCTACAGTTATTATTAAGCAAACAGCTACTTTCTATTGTTCATATGCAACAATACCCAATTTTGGTATTCTGAGGTGAGATTGTTCCTATTGAGAAATATTGGATATCGATTTGTTTATTTGGTAAGGTATTTATATATATATATAAAGGTTATTAATTACATTAATATTTTTACACAAATATATGCATAGTCACTGCAGTTTAAAGTATAGTTGAGAAATTTAAAAGAGCAGTTTGTATTTTAGTTTATATCCATAGTCTGTGTATATGTTAAACATATATCCTTAATGCTAAGCTGTTTTATCTGTGCAAATATAGAGTTATAACTCAGAGTTTGATTGTTGGCACAAATAATATATATAACTTCTGGTGTTTCAATTAGAGTATATATACTGTCCTATTGTTTAACTAAGCACTGTTAAAATTGCTTGGATATCAGCAGTTAAAGATCTTGGAATCTCATTGTGTTAACTGAATGAAATTCTATTGTGAATAAGGTAAACTTGTATGAACTCTGCATAGCATATAATAGTTTGTAAACGTATATAATATTGATTCATATTCTAGTTCCTACAAATATATTTCAATGTGTTCATAGATATTAACTAATAATAAAGAATTCAGGAATTTATATTAATTTTATTGTCTTAGCATATGCATATTGATTGAGGGTTTATTTTAAAGAATAATTATTAAATATATTGTGTTATAACCCTGCCATATACTGACATATTATTTGGAGAGTACTGCAGAGATTCTTATAAATATACTGACAAACCCAAAACGTTTGTTCTCCACTTTCAATACTCTTCTCCGCCCTCCCCCACCTCCTAATACAACTTCTCTGTCAGCTCAAGACTTTGCCAACCACTTCAATAACAAAATCGACTCCATCAGAAATGAAATCAGCTCTCAACATAATTCCATTCTCTCACCCCCTCAAATGCTCTCAATCAACCACAACCCACATAACCTTAAACTTAGCTCATTCTCCCCTGTTACTGAGGAAGAAGTTTCGGCACTTATACTGCGCTCTCATCTCACTACCTGTCCCCTTGACCCTATCCCCTCACAGCTACTCCCCTCCCTCTCTGCCACCCTTACCCCTATATTCACACACACTTTCAACCTCTCCCTCAGCACCGGTATATTTCCCTCATCGCTGAAATATGCACTGGTCACACCTATCCTCAAAAAAACCTTCCCTTGATCCTACCTCCCCATCCAACTACCGCCCTATTTCCCTCCTCCCTCTTGCATCAAAGCTTCTCGAAAAACTAGCTTATGCACGCCTATCCCATTTCCTTACAATAAACTCCCTCCTTGACCCATTGCAATCTGGATTTCGTCCCCATCACTCCACAGAGACAGCAATTGTTAAGGTTACTAACGACCTACTTAGAGCAAAATCAAAAGGCCACTTCTCTCTGCTTATCCTCCTTGATCTGTCCGCAGCCTTTGACACTGTTGACCACCCTCTCTTGCTCCAAACCCTCCAATCCTTCTGCATATGTGACACAACACTTTCGTGGCTCTCTTCCTACCTGTCAAACCATACCTTTAGTGTAGCCTTCTCTGGGGACTCCTCTGCCCCGTCACCACTTTCTGTCGGAGTACCGCAAGGCTTTGTCCTCGGCCCCCTTCTCTTCTCAATCTACACGTCATCACTAGGTTCCCTAATAACGTCCCACGGTTTACAATATCATTTGTATGCCGATGACACCCAAATCTACTTCTCTGCACCAGACCTTTCTCCTTCCTTGCTAACCCGTGTCACTAACTGTCTTTCTCACATCTCCAACTGGATGTTCTCTCACTACCTCAAGCTAAATCTCTCCAAAACCAAGCTCCTTATTTTCCCCCCTTCTAATAAACTCCCCACCCCCATTCTCTCTATAACTGTCGACAACTCCATCATTACCCCTACCCCGCATGCCCGATGTTTGGGGTCACATTTGACTCAGATCTTTCTTTCACTCCTCACATTCAGTCATTGGCTAAAGCCTGCCGCTTCCACCTTAAAAACATCTCTAAAATTAGACACTTCCTTACACAAGACACAACTAAGATTTTAATCCACTCTGTCATTCTCTCCTGCCTCGATTACTGCAACTCTGTCCTCTCTGGTCTCCCCACCTACCGCCTAGCTCCTTTACAATCCATAATGAATGCCTCTGCCAGACTCATCTTCCTTACACGTCGCTCTTCATCTGCTGCACCTCTCTGCCAATCTCTTCACTGGCTTCCTCTTGCCTCTAGGATCAAACACAAAATTCTCATTCTGACATACAAAGCCCTCAACTGCACTGCTCCCCCCTATATCTGAGACCTTGTCTCCAGATACTCTCCCTCCCGTCCCCTTCGCTCTGCTCACGACCTCCTACTCTCCTCCTCTCTTGTCACCTCATCACACTCCCGTTTACAGGACTTCTCAAGACTGGCTCCCATCTTGTGGAACTCTCTGCCTCGCTGCACAAGACTCTCTCTTCTAGTTTTAAAAGCTTCAAGTGCTCCCTAAAGACTCTACTGTTCAGGGATGCATACAACCTACGCTAACCTTTCTTTATACCAGTTCCTCTCCTCCATTGCTATCCCCTGAACCCCCTGTAAGCCTAAGAGTCTAGCTGTTTGTTGATCACCTTCTCAAGAGCTGACTACAACAGTGCAACTCTTGGCAGGGCCATCTACCCATTTGATCCCTATAATTGTTTCTTCTGTTATGTGTGATCAGTCCACGGGTCATCATTACTTCTGGGATATTATCTGCTCCCCTACAGGAAGTGCAAGAGGATTCACCCAGCAGAGCTGCCACACAGCTCCTCCCCTCTACGTCACCTCCAGTCATTCTCTTGCACCCAAAGACTAGATAGGAGGTGTGAGAGGACTATGGTGATTATACTTAGTTTTTATAACTTCAATCAAAAGTTTGTTATTTTACAATAGCACCGGAGCGTGTTATTACTTCTCTGGCAGAGTTTGAAGAAGAATCTACCAGAGTTTTTCTTATGATTTTAACCGGAGTAGTTAAGATCATATTGCTGTTTCTCGGCCATCTGAGGGAGGTAAAAGCTTCAGATCAGGGGACAGCGGGCAGTTGAATCTGCATTGAGGTATGTAGCAGTTTTTATTTTCTGAATGGAATTGATGAGAAAATCCTGCCATACCGTTATAATGACATGTATGTATACTCTACACTTCAGTATTCTGGGGATGGTATTTCACCGGAATTACTCTGTAAAAGTACATTAAACCTTTTAATAGGTATTTAATTCATGTTAAACGTTTTTGCTGGAATGTAGAATCGTTTGCATTTCTGAGGTACTGAGTGAATAAATATTTGGGCATTATTTTTCCACTTGGCAGTTTGCTTGTTTTGATTATGACAGTTTCGTTTCTCTCTCACTGCTGTGTGTGAGGGGGAGGGGCCGTTTTTGGCGCTCTTTGCTACGCATCAAAAATTTCCAGTCAGTTACTCTTGTATTTTCTGCATGATCCGGTTCATCTCTAACAGAACTCAGGGGTCTTCAAACTTCTTTTGAAGGGAGGTAGATTCTCTCAGCAGAGCTGTGAGACTTATGTAGTGACTGTGTTTTAAAACGTTGCTCTGTGATTTTTATGTTTAAAATTTAATTAGTGTTACTTTACTAATGGGAGCTTGGCCCCAGTTAAAGAACCTTTGCTAACAAGTTGTGTTGTTTTTAAAGAGTGATGCTATAACTGTTTTTCAGTTCATTATTTCAACTGTCATTTAATCGTTTAGTGCTTCTTTGAGGCACAGTACGTTTTTGTTAAATAAGATTGTAACCAAGTTGCATGTTTATTGCTAGTGTGTTAAACATGTCTGATTCAGAGGAAGATACCTGTGTCATTTGTTCCAATGCCAAGGTGGAGCCCAATAGAAATTTATGTACTAACTGTATTGATGCTACTTTAAATAAAAGCCAATCTGTACAAATTGAACAAATTTCACCAAACAGCGAGGGGAGAGTTATGCCGTCTAACTCGCCTCACGTGTCAGTACCTGCGTCTCCCGCCCGGGAGGTGCGTGATATTATGGCGCCTAGTACATCTGGGCAGCCATTTCAGATAACATTACAAGATATGGCTACTGTTATGACTGAAGTTTTGGCTAAGTTACCAGAACTAAGAGGCAAGCGTGATCACTCTGGGGTGAGAACAGAGTGCGCTGATAATCCTAGGGCCATGTCTGATACTGCGTCACAGCTTGCAGAGCATGAGGACGGAGAGCTTCATTCTGTAGGTGACGGTTCTGATCCAAGCAGATTGGATTCAGATATTTCAAATTTTAAATTTAAATTGGAAAACCTCCGTGTATTACTAGGGGAGGTCTTAGCGGCTCTTAACGATTGTAACACTGTTGCAATACCAGAGAAAATGTGTAGGTTGGATAAATACTTTGCGGTACCGGCGAGTACTGACGTTTTTCCTATACCTAAGAGATTAACTGAAATTGTTACTAAGGAGTGGGATAGACCCGGTGTGCCGTTCTCACCCCCTCCTATATTTAGAAAGATGTTTCCAATAGACGCCACCACACGGGACTTATGGCAAACGGTCCCTAAGGTGGAGGGAGCAGTTTCTACTTTAGCTAAGCGCACCACTATCCCGGTGGAGGATAGCTGTGCTTTTTCAGATCCTATGGATAAAAAATTAGAGGGTTACCTTAAGAAAATGTTTGTTCAACAAGGTTTTATATTGCAACCCCTTGCATGCATCGCGCCGATTACGGCTGCGGCAGCATTTTGGATTGAGTCTCTGGAAGAGAACCTTAGTTCCGCTACGCTGGACGACATTACGGACAGGCTTAGAGTCCTTAAACTAGCTAATTCATTCATTTCGGAGGCCGTAGTACATTTAACCAAACTTACGGCTAAGAATTCAGGATTCGCCATTCAGGCACGTAGGGCGCTGTGGCTAAAATCCTGGTCGGCTGATGTAACTTCTAAGTCCAAATTACTTAATATACCTTTCAAGGGGCAAACTTTATTTGGGCCCGGTTTGAAAGAAATTATCGCTGACATTACAGGAGGTAAGGGCCACGCTCTACCTCAAGACAAAGCCAAAGCTAAGGCTAGACAGTCTAATTTTCGTCCCTTTCGGAATTTCAAAGCAGGTGCAGCATCAACTTCCACTGCACCAAAACAGGAAGGAGCTGTTGCTCGTTACAGACAAGGCTGGAAACCTAACCAGTCCTGGAATAAGGGCAAGCAGGCCAGAAAACCTGCTGCTGCCCCTAAGACAGCATGAACCGAGGGCCCCCGATCCGGGACCGGATCTAGTGGGGGGCAGACTCTCTCTCTTCGCCCAGGCTTGGGCAAGAGATGTCCAGGATCCCTGGGCGCTAGAGATCATATCTCAGGGATACCTTCTAGACTTCAAATTATCTCCCCCAAGAGGGAGATTTCATCTGTCAAGGTTGTCAACAAACCAAATAAAGAAAGACGCGTTTCTACGCTGTGTACAAGATCTATTATTAATGGGAGTGATCCATCCGGTTCCGCGGTCGGAACAAGGACAAGGGTTTTACTCAAACCTGTTTGTGGTTCCCAAAAAAGAGGGAACTTTCAGGCCAATCTTGGATTTAAAGATCCTAAACAAATTCCTAAGAGTTCCATCGTTCAAAATGGAAACTATTCGGACAATCTTACCCATGATCCAAAAGGGTCAGTACATGACCACAGTGGATTTAAAGGATGCTTACCTTCACATACCGATTCACAAAGATCATTACCGGTATCTAAGGTTTGCCTTCTTAGACAGGCATTACCAGTTTGTAGCCCTTCCATTCGGATTGGCTACGGCTCCAAGAATCTTCACAAAGGTTCTGGGTGCCCTTCTAGCGGTTCTGAGACCGCGAGGAATTTCGGTAGCTCCGTACCTAGACGACATTCTGATACAAGCTTCAAGCTTTCAAACTGCCAAGTCTCATACAGAGTTAGTTCTGGCATTTCTAAGGTCGCATGGATGGAAAGTGAACGAAAAGAAGAGTTCTCTCTTGCCTCTCACAAGAGTTCCATTCTTGGGGACTCTTATAGATTCTGTAGAAATGAAGATTTATCTGACAGAAGACAGATTAACAAAGCTTCTAAATGCATGCCGTGTCCTTCATTCCATTCAACTCCCGTCAGTAGCTCAATGCATGGAGGTGATCGGCTTAATGGTAGCAGCAATGGACATAGTACCCTTTGCACGCCTACATCTCAGACCGCTGCAATTGTGCATGCTGAGTCAGTGGAATGGGGATTACTCAGATTTGTCCCCCACTCTGAATCTGGATCAAGAGACCAGAAACTCTCTTCTATGGTGGCTTTCTCGGCCACATCTGTCCAAGGGGATGCCGTTCAGCAGGCCGGACTGGACAATTGTAACAACAGACGCCAGCCTTCTAGGTTGGGGCGCTGTCTGGAATTCTCTGAAGGCTCAGGGACAATGGAGTCAGGAGGAAAGTCTCCTGCCAATAAACATTCTGGAATTGAGAGCAGTTCTCAATGCCCTTCTAGCTTGGCCCCAGTTAAAGACTCGGGGGTTCATCAGGTTTCAGTCGGACAACATCACGACTGTAGCTTACATCAACCATCAGGGAGGGACAAGAAGCTCCCTAGCAATGATAGAAGTATCAAAGATAATTCGCTGGGCAGAGTCTCACTCTTGCCACCTGTCAGCAATCCACATCCCGGGAGTGGAGAACTGGGAGGCGGATTTCTTGAGTCGCCAGACTCTTCATCCGGGGAAGTGGGAACTTCATCCGGAGGTCTTTGCCCAAATACTTCGACGTTGGGGCAAACCAGAGATAGATCTCATGGCGTCTCGC
Source organism: Bombina bombina (assembly GCF_027579735.1). Lineage (NCBI taxonomy): Eukaryota > Metazoa > Chordata > Amphibia > Anura > Bombinatoridae > Bombina > Bombina bombina. The sequence goes on from NW_026512103.1 coordinate 90,964, forward strand.
CAGAACGCCAAACTTCCTCGCTACGGATCCAGATCCAGGGATCCGGGAGCGGTTCTGATAGATGCTTTGACAGCACCTTGGAACTTCAGGATGGCTTATGTGTTTCCACCCTTCCCGCTGCTTCCTCGATTGATTGCCAAGATCAAACAGGAGAGAGCATCAGTGATTCTAATAGCGCCTGCATGGCCGCGCAGGACTTGGTATGCAGATCTAGTGGACATGTCATCCTGTCCGCCTTGGTCTCTACCTCTAAGACAGGACCTTCTGATTCAGGGTCCATTCAAACATCAAAGTCTAACTTCTCTGAAGCTGACTGCTTGGAAATTGAACGCTTGATTTTATCAAAACGTGGTTTTTCTGAGTCGGTTATTGATACCCTGATACAGGCTAGGAAGCCTGTTACCAGAAAGATTTACCATAAAATATGGCGTAAATACCTATACTGGTGTGAATCCAAAGATTACTCCTGGAGTAAGGTTAGGATTCCTAGGATATTGTCTTTTCTACAAGAAGGTTTAGAAAAGGGTTTATCGGCTAGCTCATTAAAGGGACAGATCTCAGCTCTGTCCATCTTGTTACACAGGCGTCTGTCAGAAAATTCAGACATCCAGGCCTTTTGTCAGGCTTTAGCTAGGATCAAGCCTGTGTTTAAAACTGTTGCTCCGCCATGGAGTTTAAACTTAGTTCTTAACGTTTTACAGGGTGTTCCGTTTGAACCCCTTCATTCCATTGATATAAAATTGTTATCTTGGAAAGTTCTATTTTTAATGGCTATTTCCTCGGCTCGAAGAGTCTCTGAGTTATCAGCCCTACATTGTGATTCTCCTTATCTGATCTTTCACTCAGACAAGGTAGTTCTGCGTACTAAACCTGGTTTCTTACCTAAGGTTGTCTCTAACAGGAATATCAATCAAGAGATTGTTGTTCCATCCTTGTGTCCAAATCCTTCTTCAAAGAAGGAACGTCTTCTACACAATCTGGATGTAGTTCGTGCCCTCAAGTTCTACTTGCAGGCAACTAAAGATTTTCGCCAAACTTCTTCCCTGTTTGTCGTTTATTCTGGACAGAGGAGAGGTCAAAAAGCTTCTGCTACCTCTCTCTCTTTTTGGCTTCGTAGCATAATACGTTTAGCCTATGAGACTGCTGGACAGCAGCCTCCTGAAAGAATTACAGCTCATTCCACTAGAGCTGTGGCTTCCACTTGGGCCTTTAAGAATGAGGCCTCTGTTGAACAGATTTGCAAGGCTGCAACTTGGTCTTCGCTTCATACTTTTTCCAAATTTTACAAATTTGACACTTTTGCTTCTTCGGAGGCTATTTTTGGGAGAAAGGTTCTTCAGGCAGTGGTTCCTTCTGTATAATGAGCCTGCCTATCCCTCCCGTCATCCGTGTACTTTTGCTTTGGTATTGGTATCCCAGAAGTAATGATGACCCGTGGACTGATCACACATAACAGAAGAAAACATAATTTATGCTTACCTGATAAATTCCTTTCTTCTGTTGTGTGATCAGTCCACGGCCCGCCCTGTTTTTTAAGGCAGGTAAATATTTTTTAAATTATAATTCAGTCACCACTACACCCTTGGCTTCTCCTTTCTCGTTGGTCTTTGGTCGAATGACTGGAGGTGACGTAGAGGGGAGGAGCTGTGTGGCAGCTCTGCTGGGTGAATCCTCTTGCACTTCCTGTAGGGGAGCAGATAATATCCCAGAAGTAATGATGACCCGTGGACTGATCACACAACAGAAGAAAGGAATTTATCAGGTAAGCATAAATTATGTTTTTGTTGTACTCCGTCTTTGTTAATAGCGCTGCAGAATCTGTTAACGCTCTACAAATAACCGATAATAAATAATAATAATAATAAATATATAAGGGTGTGCTTCTGTATATTTGTTTAGTGAAGCTTATGGTGTATATCCGGGTGTGCTTCTGTATATTTGTTTAGTGAAGCTTATGGTGTATATCAGGTTGTGCTTCTGTATATTTGTTTAGTGAAGCTTATGGTGTATATCAGGGTGTGCTTATGTATATTTGTTTAGTGCAGCTTATGGTGTATATCAGGGTGTGCTTCTGTATATTTGTTTAGTGAAGCTTATGGTGTAAACCAGGGTGTGCGTCTGTACATTTGTTTAGTGAAGCTTATGGTGTATATCAGGGTGTGCTTCTATATATTTGTTTAGTGAAGCTTATGCTGTATATCAGGGTGTGCTTCTCTATATTTGTTTAGTGAAGCTTATGGTGTATATCAGGGTGTGCTTCTGTATATTTGTTTAGTGAAGCTTATGGTGTATATCAGGTTGTGCTTCTGTATATTTGTTTAGTGAAGCTTATGGTGTATATCAGGTTGTGCTTCTGTATATTTGTTTAGTGAAGCTTATGGTGTATATCAGGGTGTGCTTATGTATATTTGTTTAGTGAAGCTTATGGTGTATATCAGGGTGTGCGTATGTATATTTGTTTAGTGAAGCTTATGGTGTATATCAGGGTGTGCTTATGTATATTTGTTTAGTGAAGCTTATGGTGCACATCAGGGTGTGCTTCTCTATATTTGTTTAGTGAAGCTTATGGTGTATATCAGGGTGTGCTTCTGTATATATGTTTAGTGAAGCTTATGGTGTATATCAGGGTGTGCGTCTGTATATTTGTTTAGTGAAGCTTATGGTGTATATCAGGGTGTGCTTCTGTATATTTGTTTAGTGAAGCTTATGGTGTACATCAGGGTGTGCTTCTGTATATTTGTTTAGTGAAGATTATGGTGTACATCAGAGTGTGCTTCTCTATATTTGTTTAGTGAAGCTTATGGTGTATATCAGAATGTGCTTCTGTATATTTGTTTAGTGAAGCTTATGGTGTGTATCAGGGTGTGTTTCTGTATATTTGTTTAGTGAAGCTTATGGTCTATATCAGGGTGTGCTTCTGTTTATTTGTTTAGTGAAGCTTATGGTGTATATAAGGGTGTGCTTCTGTATATTTGTTTAGTGAAGCTTATGGTGTAAACCAGGGTGTGCGTCTGTACATTTGTTTAGTGAAGCTTATGGTGTATATCAGGGTGTGCTTCTGTATATTTGTTTAGTGAAGCTTATGGTGTATATCAGGGTGTGCTTCTCTATATTTGTTAAGTGAAGCTTATGGTGTATATCAGGGTGTGCTTCTGTATATTTGTTTAGTGAAGCTTATGGTGTATATCAGGTTGTGCTTCTGTATATTTGTTTAGTGAAGCTTATGGTGTATATCAGGTTGTGCTTCTGTATATTTGTTTAGTGAAGCTTATGGTGTATATCAGGGTGTGCGTATGTATATTTGTTTAGTGAAGCTTATGGTGTATATCAGGGTGTGCGTATGTATATTTGTTTAGTGAAGCTTATGGTGTATATCAGGGTGTGCTTATGTATATTTGTTTAGTGAAGCTTATGGTGTACATCAGGGTGTGCTTCTCTATATTTGTTTAGTGAAGCTTATGGTGTATATCAGGGTGTGCTTCTGTATATATGTTTAGTGAAGCTTATGGTGTATATCAGGGTGTGAGTCTGTATATTTGTTTAGTGAAGCTTATGGTGTACATTAGGGTGTGCTTCTGTATATTTGTTTAGTGAAGATTATGGTGTACATCAGAGTGTGCTTCTCTATATTTGTTTAGTGAAGCTTATGGTGTATATCAGAGTGTGCTTCTGTATATTTGTTTAGTGAAGCTTATGGTGTGTATCAGGGTGTGTTTCTGTATATTTGTTTAGTGAAGCTTATGGTCTATATCAGGGTGTGCTTCTGTTTATCAGTTTAGTGAAGCTTATGGTGTATATCAGGGTGTGCTTCTGTATATTTGTTTAGTGAAGCTTGTGGTGTATATCAGGGTGTGCTTCTGTATATTTGTTTAGTGAAGCTTATGGTGTATATCAGGGTGTGCTTCTGTATATTTGTTTAGTGAAGCTTATGGTGTACATCAGGGTGTGCTTCTCTATATTTGTTTAGTGAAGCTTATGGTGTATATCAGATTGTGCTTCTGTATATTTGTTTAGTGAAGCTTATGGTGTATATCAGGGTGTGTTTCTATATATTTGTTTAGTGAAGCTTATGGTGTATATCAGGGTGTGCTTCTGTTTATTTGTTAATGAAGCTTATTGTGTATATCAGGGTGTGCTTCTGTATATTTGTTTAGTGAAGCTTATGGTGTATATCAGGGTGTGCTTCTGTATATTTGTTTAGTGAAGCTTATGGTGTATATATCAGGGTGTGCTTCTGTATATTTGCTTAGTGAAGCTTATGGTGTATATCAGGGTGTGCTTCTGTATATTTGTTTAGTAAAGCTTATGGTGTATATCAGGTTGTGCTTCTGTATATTTGTTTAGTGAAGCTTATGGTGTATATCAGGGTGTGCTTCTGTATATTTGTTTAGTGAAGCTTATGGTGTATATCAGGGTGTGCTTCTGTATATTTGTTTAGTGAAGCTTATGGTGTATATCAGGTTGTGCTTCTGTATATTTGTTTAGTGAAGCTTATGGTGCATGTCAGGGTGTGCTTCTCTGTATTTGTTTAGTGAAGCTTATGGTGTATATCAGGGTGTGCTTATGTATATATGTTTAGTGAAGCTAATGGTGTATATCAGGCTGTGTTTCTTTATATTTGTTTAGTGAAGCTTATGATCTATATCAGGGTGTGCTTCTATATATTTGTTTAGTGAAGCTTATGGTGTATATCAGGGTGTGCTTCTCTATATATATGTTTAGTGAAGCTTATGGTGTATATCAGGGCGTGCTTCTCTATATTTGTTTAGTGAAGCTTATGGTGTATATCAGGGTGTGCTTCTCTATATTTGTTTAGTAAAGCTTATGGTGTACATCAGGGTGTGCTTCTCCCTATATTTGTTTAGTGAACCTTATGGTGTATATCAGGGAGTGCTTCTGTATATTTGTTTAGTAAAGCTTATGGTGTATATCAGGGTGTGCTTCTGTATATTTGTTTAGTGAAGCTTATGGTGAATATCAGGGTGTGCTTCTGTATATTTGTTTAGTGAAGCTTATGGTGTATATCAGGGTGTGCTTCTGTATATTTGTTTAGTGGAGCTTATGGTGTATTATCAGGGTGTGCTTATGTATATTTGTTTAGTGAAGCTTATGGTGTATATCAGGGTGTGCGTCTGTATATTTTTTTTAGTGAAGCTTATGGTGTATATCAGGGTGTGCTTCTGTATATTTGTTTAGTAAAGCTTATGGTGTAAATCAGAGTGTGCTTCTGTATATTTGTTTAGTGAAGGAAAGCTTATGGTGTATATCAGGGTGTGCTTCTCTATATTTGTTTAGTAAAGCTTATGGTGTATATCAGGGTGTGCTTCTCTATATTTGTTTAGTAAAGCTTATGGTGTATATCAGGGTGTGCTTATGTATATTTGTTTAGTGAAGCTTATAGTGTAAATCAGGGTGTGCTTCTGTATATTTGTTTAGTGAAGCTTATGGTGTAAATCAGGGTGTGCTTCTGTATATTTGTTTAGAAAAGCTTATGGTGTAAATCAGGGTGTGCTTCTGTATATTTGTTTAGTGAAGCTTATGGTGTAAATCAGGGTGTGCTTCTGTATGTTTGTTTAGTGAAGCTTATGGTGTAAATCAGGGTGTGCTTCTGTATATTTGTTTAGAAAAGCTTATGGTGTAAATCAGGGTGTGCTTCTGAATATTTGTTTAGTGAAGCTTATGGTGTAAATCAGGGTGTGCTTCTGTATATTTGTTTAGTGAAGCTTATGGTGTATATTAGGGTGTGCTTCTGTATATTTGTTTTGTAAAGCTTATGGTGTATATCAGGGTGTGCTTCTGTATATTTGTTTAGTGAAGCTTATGGTGTATATCAGGGTGTGCTTCTGTTTATGTGTTTAGTGAAGCTTATGGTGTATATCAGGTTGTGCTTCTGTATATTTGTTTAGTAAAGCTTATGGTGTATATCAGGTTGTGCTACTGTATATTTGTTTAGTGAAGCTTATGGTGTATATCAGGGTGTGCTTCTGTATATTTGTTTAGTGAAGCTTATGGTGTATATCAGGGTGTGCTTCTGTATATTTGTTTAGTGAAGTTTATGGTGTAAATCAGGGTGTGCTTCTGTATATTTGTTTAGTGAAGCTTATGGTGTATATCAGGGTGTGCTTCTGTATATTTGTTTAGTGGAGCTTATGGTGTATTATCAGGGTGTGCTTATGTATATTTGTTTAGTGAAGCTTATGGTGTATATCAGGGTGTGCGTCTGTATATTTTTTTTAGTGAAGCTTATGGTGTATATCAGGGTGTGCTTATGTATATTTGTTTAGTGAAGCTTATGGTGTATATCAGGGTGTGCTTCTGTATATTTGTTTAGTAAAGCTTATGGTGTAAATCAGAGTGTGCTTCTGTATATTTGTTTAGTGAAGGAAAGCTTATGGTGTATATCAGGGTGTGCTTCTGTATATTTGTTTAGTGAAGCTTATGGTGTATATTAGGGTGTGCTTCTGTATATTTGTTTTGTAAAGCTTATGGTGTATATCAGGGTGTGCTTCTGTATATTTGTTTAGTGAAGCTTATGGTGTATATCAGGGTGTGCTTCTGTTTATGTGTTTAGTGAAGCTTATGGTGTATATCAGGTTGTGCTACTGTATATTTGTTTAGTGAAGCTTATGGTGTATATCAGGGTGTGCTTCTGTATATTTGTTTAGTGAAACTTATGGTGTATATCAGGGTGTGCTTTTGTATATTTGTTTAGTGAAGCTTATGGTGTATATCAGGGTGTGCTTCTGTATATTTGTTTAGTGAAGCTTATGGTATATATCAGGGTGTGTTTCTCTATATTTGTTTAGTGAAGTTTATGGTGTATATCAGGGTGTGCTTCTGTATATTTGTTTAGTGAAGCTTATGGTGTATATCAGAGTTTGCTTCTGTATATTTGTTTAGTGAAGCTTATGGTGTATATCAGGGTGTGTTTCTATATATTTGTTTAGTGAAGCTTATGGTGTATATCAGGGTGTGCTTCTGTTTATTTGTTAATGAAGCTTATTGTGTATATCAGGGTGTGCTTCTGTATATTTGTTTAGTGAAGCTTATGGTGTATATCAGGGTGTGCTTCTATATATTTCTTTAGTGAAGCTTATGGTGTATATCAGGGTGTGTTTCTATATATTTGTTTAGTGAAGCTTATGGTGTATATCAGGGTGTGCTTCTGTTTATTTGTTAATGAAGCTTATTGTGTATATCAGGGTGTGCTTCTGTATATTTGTTTAGTGAAGCTTATGGTGTATATCAGGGTGTGCTTCTATATATTTGTTTAGTGAAGCTTATGGTGTATATATCAGGGTGTGAAGCTTATGGTGTATATCAGGGTGTGCTTCTGTATATTTGTTTAGTGAAGCTTATGGTGTATATCAGGGTGTGCTTCTGTATATTTGTTTAGTGAAGCTTATGGTGTATATCAGGTTGTGCTTCTGTGTATTTGTTTAGTGAAGCTTATGGTGTATATCAGGGTGTGCTTCTGTATATTTGTTTAGTGAAGCTTATGGTGCATGTCAGGGTGTGCTTCTCTGTATTTGTTTAGTGAAGCTTATGGTGTATATCAGGGTGTGCTTATGTATATATGTTTAGTGAAGCTAATGGTGTATATCAGGGTGTGCTTCTCTATATTTGTTTAGTAAAGCTTATGGTGTACATCAGGGTGTGCTTCTCCCTATATTTGTTTAGTGAACCTTATGGTGTATATCAGGGTGTGCTTCTGTATATTTGTTTAGTAAAGCTTATGGTGTATATCAGGGTGTGCTTCTGTATATTTGTTTAGTGAAGCTTATGGTGTATATCAGGGTGTGCTTCTGTATATTTGTTTAGTGAAGCTTATGGTGTATATCAGGGTGTGCTTTTGTATATTTTAGTGAAGCTTATGGTGTAAATCAGGGTGTGCTTCTGTATATTTGTTTAGTGAAGCTTATGGTGTATATCAGGGTGTGCTTTTGTATATTTTAGTGAAGCTTATGGTGTAAATCAGGGTGTGCTTCTGTATATTTGTTTAGTGAAGCTTATGGTGTATATCAGGGTGTGCGTCTGTATATTTTTTTAGTGAAGCTTATGGTGTATATCAGGGTGTGCTTATGTATATTTGTTTAGTGAAGCTTATGGTGTATTTCAGGTTGTGCTTCTGTATATTTGTTTAGTAAAGCTTATGGTGTAAATCAGAATGTGCTTCTGTATATTTGTTTAGTGAAGGAAAGCTTATGGTGTATATCAGGGTGTGCTTCTCTATATTTGTTTAGTAAAGCTTATGGTGTAAATCAGGGTGTGCTTCTGTATATTTGCTTAGTGAAGCTTATGGTGTATATCAGGGTGTGCTTCTGTATATTTGTTTAGTAAAGCTTATGGTGTATATCAGGTTGTGCTTCTGTATATTTGTTTAGTGAAGCTTATGGTGTATATCAGGGTGTGCTTCTGTATATTTGTTTAGTGAAGCTTATGGTGTATATCAGGGTGTGCTTCTGTATATTTGTTTAGTGAAGCTTATGGTGTATATCAGGTTGTGCTTCTGTATATTTGTTTAGTGAAGCTTATGGTGTATATCAGGGTGTGCTTCTGTATATTTGTTTAGTGAAGCTTATGGTGCATGTCAGGGTGTGCTTCTCTGTATTTGTTTAGTGAAGCTTATGGTGTATATCAGGGTGTGCTTATGTATATATGTTTAGTGAAGCTAATGGTGTATATCAGGGTGTGCTTCTCTATATTTGTTTAGTAAAGCTTATGGTGTACATCAGGGTGTGCTTCTCCCTATATTTGTTTAGTGAACCTTATGGTGTATATCAGGGTGTGCTTCTGTATATTTGTTTAGTAAAGCTTATGGTGTATATCAGGGTGTGCTTCTGTATATTTGTTTAGTGAAGCTTATGGTGTATATCAGGGTGTGCTTCTGTATATTTGTTTAGTGAAGCTTATGGTGTATATCAGGGTGTGCTTCTGTATATTTTAGTGAAGCTTATGGTGTAAATCAGGGTGTGCTTCTGTATATTTGTTTAGTGAAGCTTATGGTGTATTATCAGTGTGTGCTTATGTATATTTGTTTAGTGAAGCTTATGGTGTATATCAGGGTGTGCGTCTGTATATTTTTTTAGTGAAGCTTATGGTGTATATCAGGGTGTGCGTCTGTATATTTTTTTAGTGAAGCTTATGGTGTATATCAGGGTGTGCTTATGTATATTTGTTTAGTGAAGCTTATGGTGTATTTCAGGTTGTGCTTCTGTATATTTGCTTAGTAAAGCTTATGGTGTAAATCAGAATGTGCTTCTGTATATTTGTTTAGTGAAGGAAAGCTTATGGTGTATATCAGGGTGTGCTTCTCTATATTTGTTTAGTAAAGCTTATGGTGTATATCAGGGTGTGCTTATGTATATTTGTTTAGTGAAGCTTATGGTGTAAATCAGGGTGTGCTTCTGTATATTTGTTTAGTGAAGCTTATGGTTTAAATTTAGGGTGTGCTTCTGTATATTTGTTTAGAAAAGCTTATGGTGTAAATCAGGGTGTGCTTCTGTATATTTGTTTAGTGAAGCTTATGGTGTAAATCAGGGTGTGCTTCTGTATATTTGTTTAGTGAAGCTTATGGTGTAAATCAGGGTGTGCTTCTGTATATTTGTTTAGAAAAGCTTATGGTGTAAATCAGGGTGTGCTTCTGTATATTTGTTTAGTGAAGCTTATGGTGTAAATCAGGGTGTGCTTCTGTATATTTGTTTAGAAAAGCTTATAGTGTATATCAGGGTGTGCTTCTGTATATTTGTTTAGTGAAGTTTATGGTGTAAATCAGGGTGTGCTTCTGTATATTTGTTTAGTGAAGCTTATGGTGTATATCAGGGTGTGCTTCTGTATATTTGTTTAGTGAAGCTTATGGTTTAAATCAGGGTGTGCTTCCGTATATTTGTTTAGTGAAGTTTATGGTGTATATCAGGGTGTGCTTCTGTATATTTGTTTAGTGAAGCTTATGGTGTATATCAGGTTGTGCTTCTGTATATTTGTTTAGTGAAACTTATGGTGTATATCAGGGTGTGCTTCTTTTTATTTGTTTAGTGAATCTTATGGTGTATATCAGGGTGTGCTTCTGTATATTTGTTTAGTGAAACTTATGGTGTATATCAGGGTGTGCTTTTGTATATTTGTTTAGTGAAGCTTATGGTGTATATCAGGGTGTGCTTCTGTATATTTGTTTAGTGAAGCATATGGTGTATATCAGGTTGTGCTTCTGTATATTTGTTTAGTGAAGCTTATGGTGTATATCAGGGTGTGCTTCTGTATATTTGTTTAGTGAAGCTTATGGTGTATATCAGGTTGTGCTTCTGTATATTTGTTTAGTGAAGCTTATGGTGTATATCAGGGTGTGCTTCTGTATATTTGTTTAGTGAAGCTTATGGTATATATCAGGGTGTGTTTCTCTATATTTGTTTAGTGAAGTTTATGGTGTATATCAGGGTGTGCTTCTGTATATTTGTTTAGTGAAGCTTATGGTATATATCAGGGTGTGTTTCTCTATATTTGTTTAGTGAAGTTTATGGTGTATATCAGGGTGTGCTTCTGTATATATGTTTAGTGAAGCTTATGGTGTATATCAGGGTGTGCTTCTGTATATTTGTTTAGTGAAGCTTATGGTGTATATCAGGTTGTGCTTCTCTATATTTGTTTAGTGAAGCTTATGGTGTATATCAGGGTGTGCTTCTCTATATTTGTTTAGTTGAAGCTTATGGTGTATATCAGGTTATGCTTCAGTATATTTGTTTAGTGAAGCTTATGGTGTATATCAGGGTGTGCAGGATAAGCAGGTTATAGGAAAGTAGATCCTTAGATCCAGGAATAGACCATCAAGGACACAATGCCGTGCCGTCTCCCCCTACCTTTAGTGTAACCTTCTCTGGTGCATCCTCTACCACTCTCTGTTGGGGTACCACACGGCTCTGTTTGTTGTCCCCTTCTCTTCTCAATCTCTATTTCATCCTTAGGCCCCATAATCAAGTCCCACAGGTTTCAATACCATTTGTATGCTGATGTCACAGAAATTAACCTCTCTGCACCAGACATAGCCCCTTCCTTGCTAACCGATGTCACTGTCTTTCTAATATATCCTGGGTGTTCTTTCACTATCTTAAACTTAAATACTCTACAACTGAGCTCCTCATTTCCACCATTTTCTAAAATCTCTACCCCTCCCCAACTTTCTATAACTGTCGATAATAGCATCATATGATGTGTGATTTATATGCATTATGGGTATACAGTACATGGGTGTATGAGGTGTAATGTATATGAATTACATACATGTGAGCTGGGGCATTATGGGTATACAGTACATGGGTGTATGAGGTGTAATGTATATGAATTACATACATGTGAGCTGAGGCATTATGGGTATACAGTACATGGGTGTATGAGGTGTAATGTATATGAATTACATACATGTGAGCTGGGGCATTATGGGTATACAGTACATGGGTGTATGAGGTGTAATGTATATGAATTACATACATGTGAGCTGAGGCATTATGGGTATACAGTACATGGGTGTATGAGGTGTAATGTATTTGAATTACATACATGTGAGCTGGAGCATTATGGGTATACAGTACATGTGTGTATGAGGTGTAATGTATATGAATTACATACATGTGAGCTGGGGCATTGCAGGTATACAGTACATGTGTGTATGAGGTGTAATGTATATGAATTACATACATGTGAACTGGGGCATTATGGGTATACAGTACATGTGTGTATGAGGTGTAATGTATATGTATTACATACATGTGAGCTGGGGCATTACGGGTATACAGTACATGTGTGTATGAGGTGTAATGTATATGAATTACATGTGAGCTGGGGCATTATGGGTATACAGTACATGTGTGTGTATGAGGTGTAATGTATATGAATTACATACATGTGAGCTGGGGCATTATGGGGATACAGTACATGTGTGTATGAGGTGTAATGTATATGAATTACATACATGTGAGCTGGGGCATTATGGGTATACAGTACATGTGTGTATGAGGTGTAATGTATATGAATTACATACATGTGAGCTGGGGCATTATGGGTATAGAGTACATGTGTGTATGAGGTGTAATGTATATGAATTACATACATGTGAGCTGGAGCATTATGGGTATACAGTACATGGGTGTATGAGGTGTAATGTATATGAGGTAGAGCTACCTTACAGAACATCTCACACAGGATATGGTACAGCAGCTGGTTACATGGTTAGGGGGTTCTGATGTTTTATCGTTAGCGCTTATACAACATAACACGGGATAAAGCGGATCTCACACAGGATATGGTACAGCAGCTGGTTACATGGTTAGGGGGTTCTGATGTTTTATCGTTAGCGCTTATACAACATAACACGGGATAAAGCGGATCTCACACAGGATATGGTACAGCAGCTGGTTACATGGTTAGGGGTTCTGATCTTTTATCGTTAGCGCTTATACAACATAACACGGGATAAAGCGGATCTCACACAGGATATGGTACAGCAGCTGGTTACATGGTTAGGGGGTTCTGATGTTTTATCGTTAGCGCTTATACAACATAACACGGGATAAAGCGGATCTCACACAGGATATGGTACAGCAGCTGGTTACATGGTTAGGGGTTCTGATGTTTTATCGTTAGCGCTTATACAACATAACACGGGATGAAGCGGATCTCACACAGGATATGGTACAGCAGCTGTTTACATGGTTAGGGGTTCTGATTTTTTATCGTTAGCACTTATACAACATAACACGGATAAAGCGGATCTCACACAGGATATGGTACAGCAGCTGGTTACATGGTTAGGGGGTTCTGATGTTTTATCGTTATCGCTTATACAACATAACACGGGATAAAGCAGATCTCACACAGGATATGGTACAGCAGCTGGTTACATGGTTAGGGGTTCTGATGTTTTATCGTTAGCGCTTATACAACATAACACGGATAAAGCGGATCTCACACAGGATATGGTACAGCAGCTGTTTATATGGTTAAAGGGTTCTGATGTTTTATCGTTAGCGCTTATACAACATAACACGGGATAAAGCGGATCTCACACAGGATATGGTACAGCAGCTGTTTATATGGTTAAAGGGTTCTGATGTTTTATCGTTAGCGCTTATACAACATCACACGGGATAAAGCGGATCTCACACAGGATATGGTACAGCAGCTGTTTATATGGTTAAAGGGTTCTGATGTTTTATCGTTAGCGCTTATACAACATAACACAGGATAAAGCGGATCTCACACAGGATATGGTACAGCAGCTGTTTATATGGTTAAAGGGTTCTGATGTTTTATCGTTAGCGCTTATACAACATAACACGGGATAAAGCGGATCTCACACAGGATATGGTACAGCAGGGTTCTGATGTTTTACATCAACAATGTTCTAAAAAAAAAAGTATTTTCAGAGTTCCCAGGAACACGTGAACTGCAGTTAACCCTTTATGAACTGGCCTCATTTGCGGACACTGAAGCTGGCGTATTCCAGGCTCACAATCTGCCTTTCATTTTGGAATTGTGCTTTTGTTATGCGCGACTTGGGACTCCCTTTTGTCTGTAACCAGAGCTGCATCTCCTGCACACAGCTGCTGGGGCCCTGTAGCTGGCCCTTTACTGTTCCTGTGTCCGTGTTCTGCACCCAGCCCACCAGACCCAGGCGCTTGCCCTCTGCCTAAAAACAGAAAAAAGAACAGGTGAGACCATCTGGGCGGGAACAAAAAGGCTGCATAGCTGACAAACATCACAAAACAGCAACAATCAGAAAGTCCCACACCAAACCAATACCCTGTATATGCTCAGCCCTCATCATACTGTAAACAAGCAGAAAGTCCCACAACAAACCAATACCCTGTATATGCTCAGCCCTCATCATACAGTATATAAGCAGAAAGTACCAGACCATACCAATACCCTGTATATGCTCTGCCCTTATCATACTGTATACAAGCAGAAAGTACCACACCATACCAATACCCTGTATATGCTCAGCCCCCATCATACTGTATACAAGCAGAAAGTCCCACACCAAACCAATACCCTGAATATGCTCAGCCCTAATCATACTGTATACAAGCAGAAAGTCCCACACCAAACCAATACCCTGTATATGCTCAGCCCCCATCATACTGTATACAAGCAGAAAGTCCCACACCAAAACAATACCCTGTATATGCTCAGCCATCATACTGTATACAAGCAGAAAGTCCCACACCAAACCAATACCCTGTATATGCTCAGCCCTAATCATACTGTATACAAGCAGAAAGTCCCACACCAAACCAATACCCTGCATATGCTCAGCCCTCATCATACTGTATACAAGCAGAAAGTCCCACACCAAACCAATACCCTGTATATGCTCAGCCCTAATCATACTGTATACAAGCAGAAAGTCCCACACCAAACCAATACCCTGTATATGCTCAGCCCCCATCATACTGTATACAAGCAGAAAGTCCTATACCAAACCAATACCCTGTATATGCTCAGCCCTCATCATACTGTATACAAGCAGAAAGTCCCATACCAAACCAATACCCTGTATATGCTCAGCCCCCATCATACTGTATACAAGCAGAGAGTCCCACACCAAACCAATACCCTGTATATGCTCAGCCCTCATCATACAGTATACAAGCAGAAAGTACCACACCATACCAATACCCTGTATATGCTCTGCCCTTATCATACTGTATACAAGCAGAAAGTCCCACACCAAACCAATACCCTGTATATGCTCAGCCCTCATCATACTGTATACAAGCAGAAAGTCCCACACCAAACCAATACCCTGTATATGCTCAGCCCCCATCATACTGTATACAAGCAGAAAGTCCCACACCAAACCAATACCCTGTATATGCTCAGCCCCCATCATACTGTATACAAGCAGAAAGTCCCATACCAAACCAATACCCTGTATATGCTCAGCCCTCATCATACTGTATACAAGCAGAAAGTCCCACAAAAAGAAAATGTATTCTTACCTGATAAATTTGTTTCCTCTTGGACATGACGAGTCCAAGGACCATCTTCATTACTTATGGGATATTCTCCTCCTGCCTGCAGGAGGCGGCAAAGAGCACCTACAGCAAAGCTGTTAAATAGTCCCTCCCTTCCCCTCCAACCAAGTCATTCGACCAAAGTTAGAAAGAGAAAGGAAAAACCAAAGGTGCAGAGGTGTCTGAAGTTTAGAAAAAATAACATCCTGTCTAAACAGACAGGGCGGGCCGTGGACTCGTCATGTCCAAGAGGAAACAAATTTATCAGGTAAGAATACATTTTCTTTTCCTCTTAAGGACATGACAAGTCCACGGATCATCTTCATTAGTTATGGGATACTATACCCAAGCCTAGAGGACACAGATGATACGGGAGGGACAAGACAGGATACCTAAACAGAAGGCACCACTGCTTGAAGAACCTTTCTCCCAAAAGCCGCCTCGGCTGAGGCAAAAGTATCAAATTTGTAGAACTTAGAAAAAGTGTGAAGAGGGGACCAAGTAGCAGCTTTACAAATCTGTTCAACAGAAGCTTCATTCTTGAATGCCCATGAAGAAGCCACAGCTCTAGTAGAATGAGCCGTAATCCTCTCAGGAGGCTGCTTCCCAGCGGTTTCATAAGCAAACCCAATGATACTCCTCAATCAAAAAGAAAGCGAAGTAGCTGTCGCCTTTTGACCCCTTCGTTTCCCTGAGAAAACAACAAATAAAGAAGAGGACTGACGAAAATCCTTCGTCGCCTGTAAATAAAACTTCAAAGCATGAACAACATCAAGATTGTGCAAAAGACGTTCCTTCTGAGAAGAAGGATTAGGACACAATGAAGGTACAACAATCTCCTGGTTAATGTTTCGATCCGAAACTACCTTAGGAAGAAAACCCAACTTAGTACGCAAGACAACCTTATCTGCATGAAAAATTAGATAAGGGGAAGCGCATTGCAACGCCGAGAGCTTGGACACTCTACGAGCAGAAGAAATAGCGACAAGAAATAAAACTTTCCAAGACAGAAGTTTAATGTCTAAGGAATGCATAGGTTCAAATGGAACCCCTTGAAGAACATTAAGAACCAAATTAAGACTCCATGGGGAGCAATAGGTTTAAATACAGGTCTGATCCTAACCAGAGCCTGACAGAAAGATTGAACATCTGGAACCTCTGCCAGACATTTATGTAGCAAAGCCGAAATCTGACCCTTCAAGGAACTAGCCGACAATTCCTTCTCCGAACCCTCTTGGAGAAAAGCTAAAATTCTCGGAATCCTAATCTTACTCCATCAGTAGCCATTAGATTTGCACCAATAAAGATATTTACGCAATATCTTATGGTAAATTTTTCTAGTTACTGGCTTACGAGCCTGAACCAAGGTCTCAATGACTGCATCTGAAAAACCTCGTTTTGACAAAATCAAACGTTCAATCTCCAAGCAGTCAGCTTCAGAGAAACTAGATTTGGGTGAAGGAAGGGACCTTGAATGAGAAGATCCTTCCTCAACGGAAGTCTCCAGGGTGGCAGAGACGACATGCCTACCAGGTCCGCATACCAAGTCCTGCGAGGCCAAGCAGGAGGAATGAGGATCACTGGAGCCCTCTCCTGTTTGATTCGAGCAATGACCCAAGGAAGAAGCGCAAACGGAGGAAACAGGTATGCTAGCTTGAAGGACCAAGGAACTGCCAGAGCATCTATCAGTTCCGCCTGCGGATCCCTGGACCTCGACCCGTACCCCATTTGAGGATCAGAATTGAGAACACTTCCGGATGAAGTTCCCACTCGCCCGGATGGAAAGTCTGTCTGCTTAGAAAATCCGCCTCCCAGCTGTCAACCCCTGGGATGTGGATCGCTGACAGATGACAAGAGCGGATCTCCGCCCACTGAATTATCTTGGATACTTCTGACATCGCCAAGGAACTCCTCGTTCCCCCCTGATGATTGATGTAGGCGACAGTCGTTATGTTGTCCGACTGAAATCTGATGAACCGGGCCTGTATCCAGTCTGTATCCCCTGGACACAATTTCTATAGTCCAGGGATCCTGAACATCTCTTACCCAGATCCAGCCCTGGATCGGGGGCAAACCCTTCACGCTGTCTTGGATTCGGCAGCAGGCTTCTTGGATTGTTTCCTCTTGTTCCATGACTGGTTGGGTCTCCAAGTAGGCTTAGGCTGGGTAAAGTTTCCGTCCTGTCTGGCGGAGGAAACAAAGGAATTACTCTTGAAATTTCGAAAGGAACGAAAATTACTTTGATGTCCCTTTTGCTTGTTTATCTTATCCTGAGGAAGTAGATGACCCTTACCTCCAGAGATATCAGAAATTATTTCCTTTAGACCAGGTCCAAACAAGGTCTTTCCCTTGTAAGGAATTGCTAGAAGCTTAGACTTGGAGGACACATCCGCAGACCAGGGTTTTAACCACAAGGCTCTGCGGGCCAAGATAGAAAACCCCAAAGTCTTTGCAGCTAATTTAGTAATTTGCAACGAAGCATCAGTAATAAACGCATTAGCTAAATTCAGCGCCTTAATCCTATCTTGGATTTCCTCCAAAGGGGTCTCAGTTCTGAGGGACTCAGACAGAGCGTCAAACCAATAAGCTGCTGCACTAGTAACCGTAGCAATGCATGCAGCAGGTTGTAACAATAACCCCTGATGAATATAAATCCTCTTAAGTAATCCTTCCAACTTCTTGTCCATCGGATCCTTAAAAGCACAGCTATCCTCAATAGGAATAGTCGTACGCTTAGCCAGGGTGGAAACAGCTCCTTCCACCTTAGGGACTGTCTGCCAATTTTCCTTTATAGCATCTGCTACTGGAAACATTTTCTTGAATACCGGGGATGGAGAAAAAGGAATACCTGGTCTGTCCCATTCCTTA
>NW_026512104.1:0-80922 GCF_027579735.1 Bombina bombina
AGGTGCTAACCGTTTGCTGATGTTTTTTAAGTATCTCCGGTTTTTCTTTTCTGTGGCTTGTCTGTCGGTCAGTGACCGATCACTATGGTATGGTTGTTGGATAACCTCCTGATGTGGAATATTTGTGTGCCTCTCCGTTCCGTTGTTCCCAGGTTTCTTAGATGTCGGTCAGTGACCAATCTGGGTACTGAAATGTGGTTGTGGGATAAGTAGAAAGTTTGTAGGATAAGTAGAAAAAGGAATTCTAGTTATCAATGTGATCTTTGCGGTTAAATATATGCCGCTAAGTGGGAACTTGAATATTTCAACAGGGTATAGCTGGTATTCTCTTTGTCTTCTCAGATCCTGTGCATGTGGGTCTGGTATCAACGCGTTTCGGCTGGACAGCCTTTTTCAAGATACCAGATGTGGGGATTCAAGGCTATTTAAAGCCTCCAGTTACGGCCGCACAGGAAGTAAATGGGAGGGGAACAACAAAATAGAAAGTAGTTTAGCTGCAGACTGTACCTCCACTCTAGATCCAATCAGCCAATAGGATTGAGCTCGCATTCTATTGGCTGATTGGAACAGCCAATAGAATACAAGCTCAATCCTATTGGCTGATTGCATCAGCCAATAGGATTTTTTCTACCTTAATTCCGATTGAATTTTATTAGCCAATCGGAATCTAAGGGACTCTATCTTAGATGACGTCACTTAAAGGTACCTTCATTCGTCGGGTAGTCGTCGGATGAAGAGGATGCTCCATGTTGGATGTCTTGAAGATGGAGCCGCTCTGCGTCAGATGGATGAAGATATAAGATGCCGTCTGGATGAAGACTTCTGCCCGTCTGGAGGACCACTTCGCCCGGCTTGGATGAAGACTTCTCCCGGCTTTGTTGAGGACTTTGGCCCACTTGGATGAAGACTTCTCGCTTCCTTGAGGATGGATGTCCGGTCTTCAGAACAGTAAGTCGATCTTCAGGGGGCTAGTGTTAGTTTTTTTTAAGGGGGTTTGGGCCTTTAAAAGAGCTAACTGCCCTTTTAAGGGCAATGCCCATCCAAATGCCCTTTTCAGGGCAATGGGTAGCTTAAGTTTTTTTAGATAATATTTTATTTGGGGGGTTGGTTGTGTGGGTGGTGGGTTTTACTGTTGGGGGGTTGTTTGTATTTTTTTACAGGTAAAATAGCTGATTACTTTGGGGCAATGCCCCACAAAAGGCCCTTTTGAGGGATATTGGTAGTTTAGTTTTTTTATTTTCATAGGGCTATTAGATTAGGTGTAATTCGTTTAAATATCTATAATTTGTTTATTATTTTCTGTAATTTAGTGTTTGTTTCTTTGTACTTTAGCTAATTTAATTTAATTTAGGTAATTGTATTTAATGTAGTTAATTTATTTAATTATAGTGTAGTGTTAGATGTTATTGTAACTTAGGTTAGGTTTTATTTTACAGGTAAATTTGTATTTATTTTAGCTAGGTAGTTATTAAATAGTTAATAACTATTTAATAACTATTCGACCTAGTTAAAATAAATACAAACTTGCCTGTAAAATAAAAATAAACCCTAAGCTAGATACAATGTAACTATTAGTTATATTGTAGCTAGCTTAGGGTTTATTTTATAGGTAAGTATTTAGTTTTAAATAGGAATTATTTAGATAATGATATTAATATTTATTTAGATTTATTTAAATTATATTTAAGTTAGGGGGTGTTAGGGTTAGAATTAGGTTTAGGGGTTAATAAATTTAGTATAGTGGTGGCGACGTTGGGGGCGGCAGATTAGGGGTTAATAAATGTAGGTAGGTGGCGGCTATGTTAGGGACGGCAGATTAGGGATTAATAATATTTAACTAATGTTTGCGAGGCGGGAGTGCGGCGGTTTAAGGGTTAATATGTTTATTAAAGTGGCGGCGATGTTAGGGGCGGCAGATTAGGGGGTTAATAAGTGTAGGTAGGTTGCGGCGACATTAGGGGCAGCAGATTAGGGGTTAATAAATATACTGTAGGTGGCGGCGATGTTGGGGGCAGCAGATTAGGGGTTCATAAGTATAATGTAGGTGGCGGCGGTGTCCGGAGCGGCAGATTAGGGGTTAATAAATGTAATGCAGGTGTCTGCGATGTCGAGGGCGGCAGATTAGGGGTTAATAAGTGTAAGATTAGGGGTGTTTAGACTCGGGGTTCATGTTAGGGTGTTAGGTGTAAACATAAATTTTATTTCCCCATAGGAATCAATGGGGCTGGGTTACTGAGTTATACGCTGCTTTTTTGCAGGTGTTAGACTTTTTTTCAGCCGGCTCTCCCCATTGATTCCTATGGGGAAATCGTGCATGAGCACGTTACACCAGCTCACCGCTGACTTAAGCAGCGCTGGTATTGAAGTGAGATTTGGAGCTAAATTTTGCTCTGCGTTCACTTTTTGTCTTTTAACACCGGGTTTGTAAAAACACGTAATACCAGCGTTGTATGTAAGTGAGCGGTGAGAGAAAACTGCTCGTTAGCACTGCACAGCTCATAACGCAAAACTCGTAATCTAGTCGTTAGTTTTTTTTTATTTTTAGTAATGTTAGGTTTTATTAGTGTAAGCTTAGGTTTTATTTTTGCAAATGAAATGCAAGATAACAAGACAATGCAATAGTACTTAGTCTGAACTTCAAATGAGTAGTAGATTTTTTTTTATAACAAATTTCAACGTTATGTATATTTCCACTCCCCATGTACCATGTGATAGCAATAAGCCAATCACAAATGCATATACGTATAGTCTGTGAATTCTTGCACTTGCTCAGTAGGATCTGGTGAATCAAAAATGGTAAATATAAAAGACTGTGCACATTTTTTTTAATGGAAGTAAATTGGAAAGTTGTTTAAAATGACATGCTTTATCTGAATCATGAAAATATAATTTAACCTGAGTGTTCCTTTAAGTTATTGCGATGTGGGGGCCGGCAGTTTAGAGGTTAATAGGTTTAGTTAGTTTTGGTGATGTTTGTGAACGGCGGTTTAGGGGTTAATAGGTTTATTTAGTGTTTCAGTTAGTGTCGGCGATGTTGGGGAACTGCGGTTTAGGGGTTAATAGGTTTAGTTAGTGTCAGTGATGTCGGGGAACGGCGGTTTAGGGGTTAATAACTTGATTTTGTTGGTGCCAGCAATGTTGGGGAATGGCGGTTTAGGGGTTACTAGCTTTATTTAGTGATTTAGTTAGTGTCGGCGATGTCGGGGAACTGCGGTTTAGATTAGAACAATGAAAAATTCTGAATATGTATAATGGATTTGAAACTGATTTATTCATTTTCAGGATTTTGGGGGATTTTAGTTATGGTGCCGATTCGGAAATTCAGATGCATTAGAATCTCCAAATCGGCCAAAATTCGGCTGAAAACAAAATTTGGCCGAAACGCACATGTTTTTTTTTATTATTTATCTAGGTAACAGCGCTCCTGTGACAAGGGTCATAAGCTCCTTATCAGGCTGGTTTAAGGACTTTTGACAATAAAGATTGAGATGCTGACCTAGGGACTGGACTGCACACAGCTGCGCTACTAGAGAGCTATGGCTGGGTTTGTATTGGAACTTGGAGTTAGTGATGTGTAATGGACCATTATGAAGAATATCTGTTCAGGTCACCTGTGAGTTTCAGGTGTACTGAATTCCCTAATTACCTTTCTATTAAATTTTGCTTCACTTCCCTCAGTGGTCTGACATATTCTTACCCTGCGTACAGACCCTGTCTATAGATCCCTTTTACAGACATTATCTACAGATTCTATCCATAGATCCTTTCTACATGCCTTACAAACAGACTTTGCCTGCATATATTGTCAGAGATCCCCTACTCTTTGCACAAACTTTTCATGTACCTGACCTACTCTACCAGTTTTATTTGCACCATAGTCCTGCCAGAGCTGTCCTATTCTGTGTAGCAGTTGTATCTGCACTACAATCCTGCCAGAGCTGTCCTATTCTGTGTAGCAGTTGTACCTGCACTACAATCCTGCCAGAGCTGTCCTATACTGTGTAGCAGTTGTACCTGCACTACAATCCTGCCAGAGCTGGCCTATTCTGTGTAGCAGTTGTACCTGCACTACAATCCTGCCAGAGCTGGCCTATTTTGTGTAGCAGTTGTACCTACACAACAGTCCTGCCAGAGCTGTCCTATTCTGTGTAGCAGTTGTACCTGCACTACAGTCCTGCCAGAGCTGTCCTATTCTGTGTAGCAGTTGTACCTGCACTACAGTCCTGCCAGAGCTGTCCTATTCTGTGTAGCAGTTGTACCTGCACTACAATCCTGCCAGAGCTGTCCTATTCTGTTTAGCAGTTGCACCTGTACTACAGTCCTGCCAGAGCTGTCCTATTTTGTGTAGTAATTGTACCTGCACTACAGTCCTGCCAGAGCTGGCCTATTCTGTGTAGCAGTTGTACCTGTACTACAGTCCTGCCAGAGTTGTCCTATTCTTTGTAGCAGTTGTACCTGCACTACAGTCCTGCCAGAGCTGTCCTATTCTGTGTAGCAGTTGTACCTGCACTAGTCCTGCCAGAGTTGTCCTATTCTGTGTAGCAGTTGTACCTGCACTAGTCCTGCCAGAGTTGTCCTATTCTGTGTAGCAGTTGTATCTGCACTACAATCCATCCAGAGCTGGCCTATTCTGTGTAGCTGTTGTGCCTACACTAGAGTCCTGCCAGAGTTGTCTTATTCTGTGTAGCAGTTGTACCTGCACTACAATCCTGCCAGAGCTGTCCTATTCTGTTTAGCAGTTGTACCTGCACTACAGTCCTGCCAGAGTTGTCCTATTCTGTGTAGCAGTTGTACCTGCACTACAATCCTGCCAGAGCTGTCCTATTCTGTGCAACAGTTGTACCTGCACTACAATCCAGAAAGAGCTGTCCTATTCTGTGCAACAGTTGTACCTGCACTACAGTCTTGTCAGAGCTGTCCTATACTGTGTACCATCTTTACATGCAACACATTCTTGCCAGAGTTGACCCACTATATGTACTAGCTTTAGCAATGCCATGATGCTGCTAGAGCTAACCTACTCTATGTACCATTTTTGCCTGCATAATAATCCTTCCAGAGCTGATCTTCTTTGTGTAACAGCTTTACCTGTAGCATAGACCTACCAGAGCAGATGCACATTGCATTCTAGCTTTACGTGTATCCACCAAACCGTTTCTGTGATTAACATCTCAGACTATGATTTTCCTACACAATCCATTGTGTTGCTTTAGCTGTTTTTATGTGGAAGTCTGAGCATTCCGTTCACTGGTAAGTACCTATTTGTTTTAATCAGTAACATTTGCACACATAGATAATTACCTATATTTCTTGTGTCCATTGTACTAATTTACCCTATTACCATAGGGAAAAACTCTAAACATATGGAAGTTCCAGACCCTTTGTAAGCCACAGTCTCTGTCCAGTAGTAAAATATATAAAACATAAAACAGCTTCACTTACAAGCCAGAAGCAATAAGAAAGCTTTTTACGTTTCAACATTGTGCTTATATAGTCTTGGTATTGACTCATTGGTTAAAGTGGCACTAGAGATTAGACGTATATATACAAAAATATCAATACCTGTACCACAGAATTCAGCAAGCAATGAAAGGCAAATCAGTTGGAGACTGTATACTAAAAGGCAGAGTAAAATGATTAAGTGAAACATTAATCAGATTATATGTTTATTATAGTAAATTACAAACAGGGAAAATTATATTATATAAATTCAGTCCAGTAAATGGCAAACAATGTAGCCGGAACAAGATATACTGCAAGACTTAAGTAAAGTAGAGCAGAATGCTAAGAGCACAACCCAGCAAGCACAGCAATGAAATACATAGATATTCAAAAAGCCAGAGATTGCTCAATCTGATATTAAAGTAGAGCTATACATAGGAATTCAGATAACAAGCATCATACACATGTATTTAGGCCTAGACAGAGTCATGATTCAAATGCAGAATTAGACCAAGAGGCATAAGAAGTCTATACACAGAAGACACCAGAAATGTAATTAAAGGGACAGGCTACACCAAAATTATTATTGTTTAAAAAGATAGATAACGCCTTTTCTACCTATTCCCCAGCTTTGCACAACCAACATTGCTATATTAGTATGTTGCTGGCTTTTTTTTGGGACTTGATTGTTTTATTGCGTGGTCTTGCCACCAGCGTTGAGACTGCTCTATTCCACAAAGCCTGCTGGAGGGAGGGCATTAATAGCGTGTTCTTGCTAGACTTGTGCTATTATGTCCTGGAAAAAACCCTTAACGACCAGTGACATACAGGGTACATTGTGGTCATTAAGGGGTTAATATACTTTATAACATTTAAACCTCTGGTTTTTTGCCTATTTCTAAGACACTACAGACAGCCTCTTATCACATGCCTTTTTATTAGCTTTTCACAACAAGAGACTGCTAATTCATGTGTGTCTTATAGATAACATTGTGCTTACTCCCGTTGAGTTGTGTAGGACACAGTATTAATTGGCCTAAATGTAAGTCAATTGATAATAAATAAATAGCCATGTGATCAGGGGGCTGTCAAAAGAGGCTTAGATACAAGATAATCACAAAGGTAAAAAGTATATTAATATAACCGTGTTAATTATGCAAAACTGGGGAATGGGTAAGAAAGGGATTATCTATATTTTTAAACACTAAACATTTTGGAGTAGACTGTCTCTTTAAAATCCAGAATACGGACAACATCAAGCAACATCTGTGAAGTGTGAAGTCCCAGCAAAAGGCATTAGTAGAAGTTTTACATATAATAATAGTAATCTAGAAAACATGATGCCACAGAAGCATCAGAGACTTACCCTGTTGTTGATGAAACATTACTTAAGGGGACATATCATTTAAAATGGAATTCCCCATAAAATGCTTTATAATACACTTTGGGGCTGAATTATTAAGCACTGTATAGTGCCTAATACATCTGTTTCCGCGTGAGCCTGTTTCAGACTGCTGCTCCTTAACTGGTCCACTGCCTCTATAGGGCGGATAGCAATCAACCCGATCAGATACGATCGGGTTGATTGACACCCCCTGCTAGCGGCTGATTGGCCGCAAATCTGCAGGGGGCGGCATTGCACAAGCAGTTCACCAAAACTTCTTGTGCAATGCTAAATGCCGATATTGTAAGCTGTCTGCATTCAGCGATGTCTGTCGGACATGATCCGCTGAGCGGATCATGTCGGACAGACATAAGATAAATCTGCCCCTTTATGTTGAAAACTGTAGTTTTTGCTCTGTCCCAATGCTGGAGGGCATCCTACTGGATCTATAACTCCTACCCAGCAACATGCTACATACTGTAGTTATTGCTCAATCAGTGCTGGAGGAGCACATTTATCTCTGTCCCTAACTCGCCCCAGCAGAGGAGATAAAGTTAACATACCTTTTAAAGGGGTAGGTTGCTGAAAAGCAAAAAATGCAGTGCTTAGCTATTTATATATACCAGGCATGATTAAAAAAAAACAGTTTTAAGTCCCTTTAAGAATGCATAAGTGTACTTTTTGTCCCTAAAACAGATGATATTAATAGACTATGTTAACTTTTTTTAGGTTAATCTATTAATCTATTCTTAGGTTATTCACAAGACACCAAGATAAATCATCACTATAAAACACACACACACTTGTTCATGACAATTGAAGGAAACAAAGCATCAAAAATATAAACATATTTTTTAAAGAGAACCACTTTATATTTATCAAAGTTGAGATAGAGCATACGATTTTAAACAACTTATCAATTTATTTATATTACCAAATTTTCTTCATTCTCTCCAAGGAGCAGCAATCTTCTACTGGGAGAGAGCTGAACAATTGGCTGAGCCAAAGAAAAAAGTCATATATGTGCATTGTGCAATCACCAATCAGAAGGTAGCTCACAGTTGTGAAATTCTGCTCTGACCTGGCTTGTTCTTTAACAAAGGATTCCAAGAGAACAAAGCAATAAGAGACGTAATTTCAAATGTTCAAAATTGCATGCTCTTTCTGAATCATGAATGGAAAAATGTAATGTTCCTTAAGTGATCAATATAATTCTCAGTTTTCAGCTTTCACCCCAATAATACAGTATTATCTATTCTTGTAATGTCTTCATAAAGTACCCAGGGTTCTCTGAGAAAGTACAAAATCATAGTACTGACACAAACAAACTTATTACAGCTAAAAGTAGAAAAATAAAACTCTTTAAAATGCAAATATACAACACAAAAAGTTTACATTTTATAAAAGTTTCTTCCTATCCATCAAAAATTCAGGCAAGGTTCTGTATTGCATCCAATTGAAAAAAATATTTGTTTGGCATTATTGGTAAACTAAAAACTTACTCCCTCATTTCAAACCCTGCTTCTGCAGCACAACTATATTTGAACTAGCAATTGGATTTATTCAGAGTAAATATTACATTTTCTTTAGTATATTGAGGAAAAATTCTTGCAATTTAATCTTCTACAAGACAATTTTCCTTGTGTGTTTTTCCCTGAAATGATATAATCTATTTTATGAGTTTATCAATAAATATGTGCAAAGACTCATTTGCCTTTATATGAATCTCATTGTGCTCATGTTATAGGTAACTTTAGGTCATTCACATATTTAACTGATATTACACCTAGTCAAAATATCACATGTTGTACACAGACTTTGAACTCACAAATAGTCTGGTATTTTTTATTGGTTATACTATCATTAAAATCAGATATTTCTCTGTTTTTAAACGTTTGCTTCATTTTGTATTTCAATAAAGATATGGAACGGATTGCAGACACGACATTGTGTAAGCTAAATACACGCCAATAAGATATACGTTCAAGAGGTCAATATTTTATAGCACACTTTTTTTTAGCTACTTTATTTTTTATAGATTTTTTTTAGCTTTTCTTGTTTTGTAACATTACTTTACTCTTGTTGGTGAAAGTTTATTGGTTAATTACCAAAGTGGTCTATTTAAACAGACAATACAAGGAATGTATACTGTGGACTTATAAGAACTGTGAATACATAGCTAGTGTAATTTCAGAACCCATAGCTCGATCTTGCCTACCTTGCAGAAACTATTATTTATGTTATCTTCTGTGATCCAATACTTATGATCCTTGTAACAATGTGATTTTAACAAAAACATATCTTAAATGGGTCAGTTTTTGTAGACAATGAGGTCTTTTAAATAATGTAAATTCTATTTTTTACAGCTGACATTTACTGAAAGTAAAACAATACATTTTGACAATGTTGATCCTAGTGTAATGGGATTTTTCTCTTTTGAGAGAAAAATAATCAACGCATTTTGCTACTATATTCTATTTGTCCCATTAACAAAATTCTATAATTCCTTTGAGGAATATTGCTGAGAAAATAACTTTTTTCTGTAGCACTCTCAATTGTTATGTAAATATGTATATATTTGTTTTCTATTGGAAAAAAACTTTTTTTTTTCCTATTAGTCCTGCTTTATGAGGAACAAAACATTTGCTAATATATACAAATAAATTATTATCATAGCAGAAAACATTTCCCCATTTTTTTCTACAATGAGTAAATAGTTGTGTATGTCATATTTCATATGTTTTCAGGTCTTAACCCTCTCAAGCATTATTGTTTTTTTTCTACTGATTTATGTTGAGTGAAATATTATGATTACAATGTCAGAACAGAAAAACAGCAGGGGCCCAGGTAATTCACAGACTATACATGTCATGTTTAAAGTATTAAAATAAAAGCCAGTTTGAAATGTATTGTAATTAGATCTGAAATTACAGGCTATTCATTGTTTGTTCTGAACATCACTTGGTGAAATTAACAATGAAAGTAATTCGGAGAATAACAATTTTATCTGAAATATATTACAGATTTTAAATTGTTACCATCATTTGCAATTACTAGCTGAGTGTACTATCTCTGCAAGAGAATATATTTTGTAAGACGAGATATCTAATAGTCCTTTTAAAATATGTGAATAAGACAATTTTTTTTATGAGACTTCTCATAATAATGCTTTTAACTATTCACGGGTTTTTATTTTGATCATTTAATTGAAATGTAATGTATGCATTCATTCAAATGGGAAATTATTAGGATGAAAGGAAAGCAAACTAAAACTTCTTAAAAGTTATAAAGTCAAACCAATTTATCCAATTTTTCTAAACACTGTAACCGTAATTTATCTATTTTCTTTGGAACATGTAGCCCGAGTTTATCTAAAGATAAGGTCGCATGTTGCATTGTGCAGAAGGTGCAAACAAAATAAATATAGAGAAAATAAAGAGTAACGCTGCTTTATATTCTCATCAAATCATAATGGTGAACAAAACTGTCAGTTTGCAAAAGCATGTGGTCATTGTCGTAAAGTTATTTATATATAAATGAATACTGAATACTACACAAAGGCAATTAGCACAAAACTGCAGAGCAGTTGCTAACACATATATTTAAAGGCCTTCCAGAAGCTCAGCTTTTGTGCTTCATTCATTTCATTTCATAATTTCCGTCTCTTTCTTTAAAATCTTTGTAAACACTTGGGTCTGGATTTCAGAGGAGTCATTCATCACAAAATTTCTTTAATTTTGTCCTTTATTTGCCCATGGGGGTTGTTCATAATTCATTTGTTAATCAATATCTTTGTCCACTATTCCTAAACTTAACAACTTCAGGGCAGCTGGATAGTAGCTTAAACTTAAATAAAGTTAAAGTAAAAGCTAGTGCTACTAAAGTAAGGCATTAGCATGAACCATATTGTTTTTAACTTATTTTATTTTAAATGGGTTCAAGATTGTCAAGAACTAAAGTGAAGCTTACATATTTATTGGCTGACAATCACCAAGATTACAATTTTTGTGGTACGGTGCGGTACATCTATAACGCTGAAAAATTGGCCATTGCGCAGGGAATGGCAGGTCTCCTGTATTAGAAATCACGGCGGTATAGCTATACCGCAAGCGAATTAGCCTGTAACACAACTTTCCATTCCGCACTCAAAAAAAAAAAAATGACTTTTGAGTGCAGGATTTCCATACCGCTGTATTACAGGTTGTGTGTTCCGGCTAAAATGTTTGCGTTATGGTCTATACCACCGCAATCCATTCCATGATCTGAGACCAGTAGTTATGGATTTTGCGAAACAAAACTGATAACCAAAATGTTACAAAGTACACTAACATCCATAAACTGCCTATTAACCCCTAAACCGCCACCCTCCCGCATCGCAAATACTATTACCTAATAAATGTATTTCTTTCCCGATATGGTGAGTCCACGGAATCATCAATTACTAGTGGGAATCAGGGCTGGCCTTTGGGCAAGGTGGGCAAGGTGGCTGCCTAGGGGGGCCCCACGGCAAAAAAAAAAATCATTTTTTTTTTTTAAAAAACTTACATTTTTCTGACGCCATTTTTTTTTTTTACATTTTTGGCGCAAATTTTAGCCCGGGAGTGAGGAGGAGGGCAAGCACAGAGTGAGTGACTGGTGCGATGCTGAGAGAGGGGAGGAGGCGGAGCACTGAAGGCTGTCAGTCAGGAGGAAACTCAGTCAGCACAGTGGGGCCAATTTGCAGGCAGCACAGGACTGGAGTGAGGAGTCAGTCAACTGTTGACGACAACGAGTCGAGACGTGGTGAGTGAGTCACTGACTGACTGTCAGACAGTGGTGGCCTGTGTGTGTCAGTGTGGGACTGGGACCAGCAGGGGAGGAGGACGCTGCCACCGCGTCGCAGAGCAGCAGAGGAGGGAGATCTATGAGGGGCATAAAGCATAACCATTCATATATATTATTGTTATATGAGGGGCAATGGCATATTATTATTATACATATGAGGGGCATATTATTGTTATATGAGGGGCAATGGCATATTATTATTATATGACATGAGGGGCATATTATTGTTAGTAGATGAGGGGCATATTATTATTATACATATGAAGGGCATATTATTGTTATATGAGGGGCAATGGCATTTTATTATATGACATGAGGGGCATATTATTGTTATATGAGGGGCAATGATGGCATATTATTATATGACATGAGGGGCATATTATTGTTAGTAGATGAGGGGCATATTATTATTATACATATGAAGGGCATATTATTATATGACATGAGGGGCATATTATTGTTAGTAGATGAGGGGCATATTATTATTATACATATGAGGGGCATATTATTGTTAGTAGAGGGGCAATGGCATATTATTATTATATGACATGAGGGGCATATTATTGTTAGTAGATGAGGGGCATATTATTATTATACATATGAGGGGCATATTATTGTTATATGAGGGGTAATGGCATATTATTATTATATGACATGAGGGGCATATTATTGTTATATGAGGGGCAATGGCATATTATTATTATATGACATGAGGGGCATATTATTGTTAGTAGATGAGGGGCATATTATTATTATACATATGAGTGGCATATTATTGTTATATGAGGGGCAATGGCATATTATTATTATACATATGAGGGGCATATTATTATTATACATATGAGGGGCATGATATTGTTATATTAAGGGCAATGTCATATTATTATTATACGACATGAAGGGCATATTATTGTTAGTAGATGAGGGGCATATTATTATTATACATATGAGGGGCATATTATTTTTATATGAGGGGCAATGGCATATTATTATTATACATATGAGGGGCATATTATTATTATACATATGAGGGGCATGATATTGTCATATGAAGGGCAATGGCATATTATTATTATATGACATGAGGGGTATATTATTGTTAGTAGATAAGATCGATGAGGGGCATATTATTATTATACATATGAGGGGCATATTATTATTATACATATGAGGGGCATGATATTGTCATATGAAGGGCAATGGCATATTATTATTATTATACATATGAGGGGCATATTATTATTATACATATGAGGGGCATGATATTGTCATATGAAGGGCAATGGCATATTATTATTATACATATGAGGGGCATATTATTATTATACATATGAGGGGCATGATATTTTTATATGAAGGGCAATGGCATATTATTATTATATGACATGAGGGGTATATTATTGTTAGTAGATGAGGGGCATATTATTATTATACATATGAGGGGCATATTATTATAATACATATGAGGGGCATATTATTGTTAGTAGATGAGAGACATATTATTATTATACATATGAGGGGCATATTATTGTTATATGAGGGGCAATGGCATATTATTATTATATGACATGAGGGGTATATTATTGTTAGTAGATGAGGGGCATATTATTATTATATGACATGAGGGGCATATTATTGTTAGTAGATGAGGGGCATATTATTATTATACATATGAGGGGCATATTATTATTATACATATGAGGGGCATGATATTGTTATATGAGGGGCAATGGCATATTATTATTATATGACATGAGG
The DNA here is from genome assembly GCF_027579735.1 of Bombina bombina. Taxonomy (NCBI): domain Eukaryota; kingdom Metazoa; phylum Chordata; class Amphibia; order Anura; family Bombinatoridae; genus Bombina; species Bombina bombina. Next base: position 13,409 of record NW_026512104.1, read on the forward strand.
GGCATATTATTGTCAGTAGATAAGATCGATGAGGTGCATATTATTATTATACATATGGTGAAGCTCTATTGTATGCTGGAGGATTGATGGCAAACTCACTATGTTCTCTGCTGAGCCTTATGGGGGGCTATAAGGGGAGCACGGTGAGGGACATATTATTGTTATATGAGGGGCATATTATTATTAGTAGATGAGGGGCATATTATTATTAGTAGATGAGGGGCATATTATTATTGTTATATGAGGGGCTTATTATTAGTAGATGAGGGGCATATTATTATTAGTAGATGAGGGGCATATTATTGTTAGACGAGGGGCATATTATTATTAGTAGATGAGGGGAATATTATTATTAGTAGATGAGGGGAATATTATTATTAGTAGATGAGGGGAATATTATTATTAGTAGATGAGGGGCATATTATTATTAGTAGATGAGGGGCATATTATTATTAGTAGATGAGGGGCATATTATTATTAGTAGATGAGGGGCATATTATTATTAGTAGATGAGGGGCATATTATTATTAGTAGATGAGGGGAATATTATTATTAGTAGATGAGGGGAATATTATTATTAGTAGATGAGGGGCATATTATTATTAGTAGATGAGGGGAATATTATTATTAGTAGATGAGGGGAATATTATTATTAGTAGATGAGGGGAATATTATTATTAGTAGATGAGGGGAATATTATTATTAGTAGATGAGGGGAATATTATTATTAGTAGATGAGGGGAATATTATTATTAGTAGATGAGGGGAATATTATTATTAGTAGATGAGGGGAATATTATTATTAGTAGATGAGGGGAATATTATTATTAGTAGATGAGGGGCATATTATTATTAGTAGATGAGGGGAATATTATTATTAGTAGATGAGGGGAATATTATTATTAGTAGATGAGGGGAATATTATTATTAGTAGATGAGGGGAATATTATTATTAGTAGATGAGGGGCATATTATTATTAGTAGATGAGGGGAATATTATTATTAGTAGATGAGGGGCATGTTATTATTATTGTTATATAAGGGTCTTATTATTATTAGATGAGGGGCATATTATTGTTAGACAAGGGGCATATTATTATTATTATTATATGAGGGGCCTGCATATTATTGTTATATGAGGGGCATATTATTATTATTATATGAGGGGCCTGCATATTATTGTTATATGAGGGGCATATTATTGTTAGACGAGGGGCATATTATTATTATTATATGAGGGGCCTGTATATTATTGTTATATGAGGGGCATATTATTATTAGTAGATGAGGGGCATATTATTATTACAGGGAGTGCAGAATTATTAGGCAAGTTGTATTTTTGAGGATTAATTTTATTATTGAACAACAACCATGTTCTCAATGAACCCAAAAAACTCATTCATATCAAAGCTGAATAGTTTTGGAAGTAGTTTTTAGTTTGTTTTTAGTTATAGCTATTTTAGGGGGATATCTGTGTGTGCAGGTGACTATTACTGTGCATAATTATTAGGCAACTTAACAAAAAACAAATATATACCCATTTCAATTAATTATTTTTACCAGTGAAACCAATATAACATCTCAACATTCACAAATATACATTTCTGACATTCAAAAACAAAACAAAAACAAATCAGTGACCAATATAGCCACCTTTCTTTGCAAGGACACTCAAAAGCCTGCCATCCATGGATTCTGTCAGTGTTTTGATCTGTTCACCATCAACATTGCGTGCAACAGCAACCACAGCCTCCCAGACACTGTTCAGAGAGGTGTACTGTTTTCCCTCCTTGTAAATCTCACATTTGATGATGGACCACAGGTTCTCAATGGGGTTCAGATCAGGTGAACAAGGAGGCCATGTCATTAGATTTTCTTCTTTTATACCCTTTCTTGCCAGCCACGCTGTGGAGTACTTGGACGCATGTGATGGATCATTGTCCTGCATGAAAATCATGTTTTTCTTGAAGGATGCAGACTTCTTCCTGTACCACTGCTTGAAGAAGGTGTCTTCCAGAAACTGGCAGTAGGACTGGGAGTTGAGCTTGACTCCATCCTCAACCCGAAAAGGCCCCACAAGCTCATCTTTGATGATACCAGCCCAAACCAGTACTCCACCTCCACCTTGCTGGCGTCTGAGTCGGACTGGAGCTCTCTGCCCTTTACCAATCCAGCCACAGGCCGATCCATCTGGCCCATCAAGACTCACTCTCATTTCATCAGTCCATAAAACCTTAGAAAAATCAGTCTTGAGATATTTCTTGGCCCAGTCTTGACGTTTCAGCTTGTGTGTCTTGTTCAGTGGTGGTCGTCTTTCAGCCTTTCTTACCTTGGCCATGTCTCTGAGTATTGCACACCTTGTGCTTTTGGGCACTCCAGTGATGTTGCAGCTCTGAAATATGGCCAAACTGGTGGCAAGTGGCATCTTGGCAGCTGCACACTTGACTTTTCTCAGTTCATGGGCAGTTATTTTGCGCCTTGGTTTTTCCAGACGCTTCTTGCGACCCTGTTGACTATTTTGAATGAAACGCTTGATTGTTCGATGATCATGCTTCAGAAGCTTTGCAATTTTAAGAGTGCTGCATCCCTCTGCAAGATATCTCACTATTTTTGACTTTTCTGAGCCTGTCAAGTCCTTATTTTGACCCATTTTGCCAAAGGAAAGGAAGTTGCCTAATAATTATGCACACCTGATATAGGGTGTTGATGTCATTAGACCACACAACTTCTCATTATAGAGATGCACATCACCTAATATGCTTAATTGGTAGTAAGCTTTCGAGCCTATACAGCTTGGAGTAAGACAACATGCATAAAGAGGATGATGTGGTCAAAATACTCATTTGCCTAATAATTCTGCACTCCCTGTAGTAGATGAGGGGCATATTATTATTAGTAGATGAGGGGCATATTATTATTAGTAGATGAGGGGCATATTATTATTAGTAGATGAGGGGCATATTTTTGTTAGACGAGGGTCATATTATTATTATTATATGAGGGGCCTGCATATTATTGTTATATGAGGGGCATATTATTATTATATGAGGGGCATATTATTATTATTATATGAGGGGCATATTATTGTTATATGAGGGGCATATTATTATTATTATATGAGGTGCATATTATTATTAGTAGATGAGGGGCATATTATTATTAGTAGATGAGGGGCATATTATTATTGTTGTATGAGGTGCATATTATTATAAGTAGATGAGGGGCATGTTATTATTAGTAGATGAGGGGCATATTATTATTAGTAGATGAGGGGCATATTATTGTTATATGAGGGGCATATTATTATTATTATATGACATGAGGGGCATATTATTATTAGTAGATGAGGGTCATATTATTATTATTATATGAGGGGCATATTATTGTTATATGAGGGGCATATTATTGTTATATGAGGGGCATATTATTATTATTATATGAGGGGCCTGCATATTATTGTTATATGAGGGGCATATTATTATTATATGAGGGTCATATTTTTGTTAGACGAGGGTCATATTATTATTATTATATGAGGGGCCTGCATATTATTGTTAGATGAGGGGCATATTATTATTAGTAGATGAGGGACATATTATTATTAGTAGATGAGGGACATATTATTATTAGTAGATGAAGGGCATATTATTATTGTTGGATGATGGGCATATTATTTTTAGGCTAATCATTGCTTTGAATACACCATTCTATCTAGCACACTGGTTTTCAAACCTGTTCTCAGGCCTCCCCAACAGGGCAAATTTTCAGGATTACCTTGGATGAGAGCAGGTAAAATAACAATGTTCACTAATCAGCTGCTTATTTCACATGTGCTCCAGTTAAGATATCCTCACAATGTGGCCTGTTAGGGAGCCCTCAGGACAGGTTTGTAAACCAGTGATATGTATGTGGTTTTAACTTTAATGATTTAGAGACAGTGTACAATTAATAAACACAAGTTACTGCAAGCACTGCTGCAATATAGTGCACAAGGCACCAAGATCCATCCTGCTTTAGAACCCCAAAAAGGTTGATAGTAATTTTATTAGGCTCAGAGCACCAATGATAAAAGTAAAACACTTGATTTAGAGGCTAAAATCTTAGGATAACAGGGTTGTATAGACTTTCTGACCTATGGAACGGTCCACATTTTCTAAGGTACTAGGTCATTTCTGAGGGGCTCTGTAGTTTCACTTCCAGAAGTCAATTTATTTTCCCTCTTCCTGTTAGATGTGGTGTAGTGTGAAGAGGGGCAGGTATTACATGAAGCCATAAACTGTCACGGGAGGCATAAACTGCACTCTGTGGCATTCAGAGTACTTCAAAAGCAAAAGGCAATTTCTAGAAAACACACTAGACGACGAGTAGAGTAGTAGTCAGGGGCTGGCCAGGAGGTCAGATAACAGGAAGTGCTGTTCTCTCATTCAATCTGATGCTCACCACTTGTATTTAGCACTGCTATGTTACTATCTGCTGCACAAGGTACAATACTCTCTTCCATCTGATGCTCACCACTTGTATTTAGCACTGCTATGTTACTATCTGCTGCACAAGGTACAATACTCTCTTCAATCTGATGTTCACCACTTGTATTTAGCACTGCTATGTCACTATCTGCTGCAGAAGGTACAATACTCTCTCCAGCGTGATGCTCACCACTTATATTTAGCACTGCTATGTCACTATCTGCTGCAGAAGGTACAATACTCTCTTCAATCTGATGCTCACCACATGTATTTAGCACTGCTATGTCACTATCTGCTGCAGAAGGTACAATACTCTCTTCAATCTGATGCTCACCACTTGTATTTATCACTGCTATGTCACTATCTGCTGCAGAAGGTACAATACTCTCTTCAATATGATGCTCACCACTTGTATTTAGCACTGCTATATCACTATCTGCTGCACAAGGTACAATACTTTCTTCAATCTGATGCTCACCACATTTATTTAGCACTGCTATATCACTATCTGCTGCAGAAGGTACTATACTCTCTCCAGTGTGATGCTCACCACATGTATTTAGCACTGCTATGTTACTATCTGCTGCACAAGGTACAATACTCTCTTCAATCTAATGCTCACCACTTGTATTTAGCACTGCTATATCACTATCTGCTGCAGAAGGTACTATACTCTCTCCAGTGTGATGCTCACCACATGTATTTAGCACTACTATGTTACTATCTGCTGCACAAGGTACAATACTCTCTTCAATCTAATGCTCACCACTTGTATTTAGCACTGCTATGTCACTATCTGCTGCACAAGGTACAATACTCTCTCCAGTGTGATGCTCACCACATGTATTTAGCACTGCTATGTCACTATCTGCTGCACAAGGTACAATACTCTCTTCAATCTGATGCTCACCACATGTATTTAGCACTGCTATATCACTATCTGCTGCAGAATGTACAATACTCTCTCCAGTGTGATGCTTACCACTTGTATTTAGCACTGCTATATCACTATTGCACATGTTGCAATATTCTCTCCAATGATGCTCACCACATTTATTTAGCACTGCTGTGGCACTGGAGCTCACTGAGAAACAAGCAGAGTAGAATAGGAGGGGAGGGAATGAAAGCAAATCCTGCATACGGCTGCATTAGATGTGTTTTCAGCTTCTCTCATGTACTTGTCAGTGGAGAACTACTATTCCTGCAGTATGGAAGGTAAGCTGGGGTAAACTGTACACGGGAGAAGTTGAAAACACATCTAGTGCAGCTGTATGCAGGATTTGCTTTCATTCCGTCCCCTCCTTTTCTACTCTGCTTGTTTCTCAGTGAGCTCCAGTGCTAAATACAAGTGGTGAGCATCACACTGGAGAGAGTATTGTACATTGTGCAGCAGATAGTGACACAGCAGTGCTAAATACAAGTGGTGAGCATCACACTGGAGAGAGTATTGTACCTTGTGCAGCAGATAGTGACATAACAGTCCTAAATACAAGTGGTGAGCATCACACTGGAGAGAGTATTGTACATTGTGCAGCAGATAGTGGCATAACAGTGCTAGATACAAGTGGTGAGCATCACACTGGAGAGAGTATTGTACCTTGTGCAGCAGATAGTGACATAACAGTGCTAAATACAAGTGGTGAGCATCACACTGGAGAGAGTATTGTACATTGTGCAGCAGATAGTGGCATAACAGTGCTAAATACAAGTGGTGAGCAGCAGATTGAATGAAAGAACAGCACCTCCTATTTAAACTGAGAAAACAAAGCACTTAGATGAATTTTAAAACGTCAGAGTGATTTACATAATTTATTAAACTCTGCGTACAGTTTTGATGTTTATTTGTTATAACACATCTGCAGTGTCTGTGTATATATACATACAATACAAGTATGAAGCTACAGACACAAAACTCTATTCTCATTTCAAAGAAGTTCACCAAGGTGATTTAAAACACTTTAAATTTTGGGGAATAAAAAAAACTTACCCTAAATAAAAGGGGAGGAAATATGAATACACTGCTCATGAAAAAAGAAGCAGAATTCATATTCCATTATAACACACTTTATCTATATGGTCTGAATTCTGAATTGGATCTTAATTCCCTTATTTAAAATATTCAAAAAATATCCAAAACATAAACTTTATGTTAAGATAGAATATTCCAAGTGTAATTACATATATATAAATATCTACAAATATGACCACATTCGGTCCACCCTGAAGACCGTTCTAATTATACACATATAGATATTATAATTTTAATTACTATTTGTTCATTCTGAGGATCATGTCCCTCCACTGTAAAGATGATCAAATTGTCCATATAAATTTAAGATTTGTTGGTATCATTATTATTATTATTACAATTTTTTATTTTCTATTATGATTATTTTATTATAATCTGTGTATACTATTTTTTATAAGAATTTTTATAAATATAGACAAATTCTATATACCTAGATTTCTATACACTTCATCTATATATTATTTTACACTTTTTGTTTCACATTAATTTTTAACTATATTTCACATTCAATGGTGAGTTCCTAATATTTCATTAATTCTATATTTAGACTTATATTAAACAGGACTCGTCATTAGTTATGACATATACTTCGTTTCTGGTTTTCTAACTAAACTTTCAAATCTTATGTTGAACTTTCCACATCACGTTTAATAAGAGTCTGTATTTTAATGACTTGCTACTAGTCGAAATCGCACTAACAAGACTTTCTCTTTTCTCTTTTATAATAACTTTTCTTTGATAATATCCCCTTCCTTTCTGATTAATCTAATTCACAATTCTTTATAGTTTAAATTTCACTTAAAATTAATGAAACACAACTCTATTGACAAGACCTCTTTTTCCTGCCAAATACATTTAGTCAAAAATAAAAAAAAAGCATTTTATGTTAACCTGTTATTTAGTCTGAGACTTTCATTTCAGGGTAAATTGGCCCAACCACATAGATTCCACATGTAGCCACTTTGAAACATTGTCACAGACGCTAATTATTTATACAAAAGTATATATACTAGAAAGTACACATATAGACCATAAGAAACAATTTCCGACAAAACTTTAAATTGCTTAAGAAAAAAGGAAAAACACACTAAGCTTAGCTAAGATGTATTTTATTTTCGATAAATGTTTTGAAAAAAGTTTTTAATATATAAGTGATCAATGTTTGAGATAAAGTCTAATAACAAAACAGCTGAATCCCGATTGAAACACACCCAGTGGGAGTTATTAACCAGCCTATTGGGATCAGCATGAGGATATTTAAATTCGTACCACACTACAATGAGCATCTTGATAAAGGCCTACCGGGCTGAAACGCGTAGATTTGCTCATTAATACACTTTCTCTGTGTTATTTTTGGTTATAGTAGGTGAGGTGCAATTGATCTATATACCAATTTTTCACTGACCTTAGCCACATCAAGTTTGTTTGGCAACATTTCCAACCTATACGGCATACGGCAGTTTGTGACCTCCAACACCGGAACAGGTAATAGGACCTGTAGGTACAGCCCGTAAGGAGAATGTGGCTGCTAGCAAATACCTCGGTCCCAGGACTTACCTGCACCATTTCATAAACACTACAAACTATAATTTGATGCCGCTTTGAGGCTTAAAATCGTTTTGCGGTTACACACCGCATTGGATATCTTCACCTTAGAGCTCTACATTATACTTCCTGACCAGACGGGACTTCTGATAAAGGACGGTAATCTAAAATACAAAGTTACAGTAACATTACTAATTCATTTGGAAGTGAACTGCTTTCTTCCATTGCGGCTCAATTGCCATTTACTAATAGTGATGTCGTGAACCACCATTGAATTCAATAGGCAGGCGAACTTTAAAACCTACAAGGACTCTTTCTGGCCACAATAGTGATGGAAAAGTTGTTTCAAGGGTACTAACACCTGGACTGTTGCATGCTGGAGGGGGATCCCTGGCAAAACTCCCATGGAAAATTACATAGTTGATGCAGAGTCTGCTTTTAAGCCATAATGGGTCTAAATCAACTAACATTCCCAAAGTGGCTGTCTCAAAACATCCCGGACAGAAGATAGATTGATAGTGACAGATAGGATAGATAGATATACATAGATTGATAGTTAGATAGAATCGATAGAAGAGAAATAGATAGATTTGTTAGATATATAATTACCCTAATAAATTCTAATAATCAAACATGCGTTCTTGGACCCAACTAGCTTGTGTCAATTAGTACTTTTCTTAGCACTTTAATCCCTGTCCCCCCCCCCTATCGGGGGAGTTCTATATGGCCTGCCAGATTACCCTGAAAAATTATAATAATAAGACATGTGGTCTGCTACCTATTTTAACGAGGTTGTGTTTTAAGTACTACCATTCTTAGCACTTTAATCTCTGTAACTCCCCCTATTTGGTGAGGTCTATACGGCCTGGATGATTACCCATACAAAATATAATAATAAGACATCTGCTCTTGGTCTGCGACCCATGGTAACTATGTTGTGTTAATTAGTAATGTCCTTCGCATTTTAATAGCTGTTACTCATACTCACCCTATCGGTGGAGGTCTATATGGCCTGCATGATTACCCTTACAAAATATAACAACCAAACATATGTTCTGGGACCCATGGTAAGTAGGTTGTGTTATGTAGTACTGTTCTTTGCATTTTCATACCTGTTACAACACCAAATGGTGGCAGGTTTATCTGTCCTTCATGATTAGCTGCACCCAAACCCCAAAAAAAGCCGAGTGGTCTTAGACTAACACCCATGGCTAACTCTGTTGTTTCAATTAGTACTATTCTTAGCACTTTCATCCCTGTTACGGGCAGTCTACATGGCCATCATGATTAGCCGAACAAAATACTACAATCCAACCTTTGTTCAGTCTTCATAGGCCCTTCATTGTCTGTATTTTGGTAGTACAGTTCTTATTATTTTTATAGCTGCTACAACACCAAATGTTGTCAGCTCTATATGGCCTGCATGATTAGCTGCACCCAATACAAAAATAAATCCAAGCGGTCTTGGATTAACACCCATGGCTAACTCTGTTGTTTCAAGTAGTACTATTCTTAGCACTTTCATCTCATCATCCCTGTTACTTCCAGGACTCTCGGTGGTGGTGGTCTACATGGCCATCCTGATTAGCCTAACCAAATACTACAATCCAACCTTGGCTCAGTCTTCCTAAGGCCCTTCATTGGCTGTATTTTGGTAGTACTGTTCTTATTACTACATGGTGGTCTACATGGCCATCATGATTAGCCTAACCAAATACTACAATCCAACCTTGGCTCAGTCTTCCTAAGGCCCTTCATTGGCTGTATTTTGGTAGTACTGTTCTTATTAGTTTAATAGCTGATACGACACCGAATGTTGTCAGCTCTATATGGCCTGCATGAATAGCCGCACCCAAAGCCAAAAAAAAGCCAAGCGGTTTTGCACTAACACCCATGGCTAACTCTGTTGTTTCAAGTTCTACTATTCTTAGCTCTTTCATCTCATCATCCCTGTTACTTCCAGGACTCTCGGTGGTGGTGGTCTACATGGCCATCATGATTAGCCTAACCAAATACTACAATCCAACCTTGGCCCAGTCTTCCTAAGGCCCTTCATTGGCTGTATTTTGGTAGTACTGTTCTTATTAGTTTAATAGCTGATACGACACCGAATGTTGTCAGCTCTATATGGCCTGCATGAATAGCCGCACCCAAATAAAAAAAAAAGCCAAGCGGTTTTGCACTAACACCCATGGCTAACTCTGTTGTTTCAAGTTCTACTATTCTTAGCTCTTTCATCTCATCATCCCTGTTACTTCCAGGACTCTCGGTGGTGGTGGTCTACATGGCCATCATGATTAGCCTAACCAAATACTACAATCCAACCTTGGCTCAGTCTTCCTAAGGCCCTTCATTGGCTGTATTTTGGTAGTACTGTTCTTATTAGTTTAATAGCTGATACGACACCGAATGTTGTCAGCTCTATATGGCCTGCATGAATAGCCGCAACCAAAGCCAAAAAAAAGCCAAGCGGTTTTGCACTAACACCCATGGCTAACTCTGTTGTTTCAAGTTCTACTATTCTTAGCACTTTCATCTCATCATCCCTGTTACTTCCAGGACTCTCGGTGGTGGTGGTCTACATGGCCATCATGATTAGCCTAACCAAATACTACAATCCAACCTTGGCTCAGTCTTCCTAAGGCCCTTCATTGGCTGTATTTTGGTAGTACTGTCATCCTTTTGAATAAAAGATTACAGTAAAGGCATTGATTTTAGAAACCCACAGATCATTATTTGCAACCGTGAAATTAGACAAAAACATTGATTAGACAGCTGTGACACTTATTTATGCTCAGGCCTTTTTAATACGAGGGTCCCGGAGGCTCAACCGAAACAACAGCATGAAAGAGGAGATATGTCATCCTTTTGAATAAAAGATTACAGTAAAGGCATTGATTTTAGAAACCCACAGATCATTATTTGCAACCGTGAATTTAGAAAAAAAAATTGATTACACAGCCGTGACACTTATTTATGCTCAGGCCTTTTTAATACGAGGGTCCCGGAGCCTCAACCGAAACAACAGCATGAAAGAGGAGATATGTAATCCTTTTGAATAAAAGATTACAGGAAAGGCATTGATTTTAGAAACCCACAGATCATTATTTGCAACCGTGAAATTAGAAAAAAACATTGATTACACAGCCGTGACACTTATTTATGCTCAGGCCTTTTTAATACGAGGGTCCCGGAGCCTCAACCGAAACAACAGCATGAAAGAGGAGATATGTCATCCTTTTGAATAAAAGATTACAGGAAAGGCATTGATTTTAGAAACCCACAGATCATTATTTGCAACCGTGAAATTAGACAAAAACATTGATTAGACAGCCGTGACACTTATTTATGCTCAGGCCTTTTTAATACGAGGGTCCCGGAGGCTCAACCGAAACAACAGCATGAAAGAGGAGATATGTCATCCTTTTGAATAAAAGATTACAGTAAAGGCATTGATTTTAGAAACCCACAGATCATTATTTGCAACCGTGAATTTAGAAAAAAAAATTGATTACACAGCCGTGACACTTATTTATGCTCAGGCCTTTTTAATACGAGGGTCCCGGAGCCTCAACCGAAACAACAGCATGAAAGAGGAGATATGTCATCCTTTTGAATAAAAGATTACAGGAAAGGCATTGATTTTAGAAACCCACAGATCATTATTTGCAACCGTGAAATTAGACAAAAAAATTGATTACACAGCCGTGACACTTATTTATGCTCAGGCCTTTTTAATACGAGGGTCCCGGAGCCTCAACCGAAACAACAGCATGAAAGAGGAGATATGTAATCCTTTTGAATAAAAGATTACAGGAAAGGCATTGATTTTAGAAACCCACAGATCATTATTTGCAACCGTGAAATTAGAAAAAAACATTGATTACACAGCCGTGACACTTATTTATGCTCAGGCCTTTTTAATACGAGGGTCCCGGAGCCTCAACCGAAACAACAGCATGAAAGAGGAGATATGTCATCCTTTTGAATAAAAGATTACAGGAAAGGCATTGATTTTAGAAACCCACAGATCATTATTTGCAACCGTGAAATTAGACAAAAACATTGATTAGACAGCCGTGACACTTATTTATGCTCAGGCCTTTTTAATACGAGGGTCCCGGAGGCTCAACCGAAACAACAGCATGAAAGAGGAGATATGTCATCCTTTTGAATAAAAGATTACAGGAAAGGCATTGATTTTAGAAACCCACAGATCATTATTTGCAACCGTGAAATTAGAAAAAAACATTGATTACACAGCCGTGACACTTATTTATGCTCAGGCCTTTTTAATACGAGTAAAAAAGAGAATGCGAGGAGCACAGGTATAAGTGTGTAGCAAAAAATGTTTATTAAACATGCGCTAATGAGTGAATAAACACACAAAAAGCGGTTCGTCAATATTAAACAAAAAACAGACAAACAGTGTGAGGGGGGGAAAATATAACCACCCCGGGGTTAAGACTGAACAGAAAAGACTGCTATATTTACAGACTGCAAGTGAACAGGTATACGCGTTTCAGCATATTGCCTTACTCATTACCTGATTAAAACAATAGTGTGTGCTCCTTAAAAAGAGAAGCAGTCCACTCCCATTGGCTAGAAGGGACCCACCCTTTTGCTATAGGCACCAATAGGAACAAATATCGAAAATAGTGCACAGAGATTTCTACTCAACTCACGGTAAGGATATTAACTCCCAATGCACAAATGATAACTAAACTTAAACATCAAAAATTTAAACATCAAAAATAAAGATATCGGCTAGTAGCTACAACCTAATGTATATAGTTGAATTATCATTATTAATGTCACTACTACACATTACAATTTATAACAGTCATGCTATTGCTTCAATTTCTTGAAAATTGCTTGAAAATTGCTCAGATCATCGATTCCCTGCAGCTCAAAAATGGGACCTCTGCATCCATACATTCTGAAACATAACATGATAATAAAACAAGATAAATAAAACATGCTATGACGAAGGAAGTTTCAACAGCATAAGCAAAATAGATGAATGAATGAAATAATATACATAACCTGAGTGTACATGCCCTATACAAATTATGAATAAACATGTATAAACAAGTACCCTACTTGAATTTATGTTTGTGAACTGTCCCCTGCATTTACTCCCCGTATTTCACAGGGCTGTCATACCCTCACTAGATACAAATGGAGTATAAAAATGGAGTATAGAGATATAGAAATATAGGGTACTCTAACCATATGCTGTGTCCCAATTGGGTCAACAAATGGGCCACAGTTGTGTGAGATATGGAGCTACTAGTTAGAAATAGTCTGTAGAAGATGACTATTAATGATGTCAGTGGGTAAATTAATATATAAGATTTAGAAAGCTCAAAAATATTATTACTATATATAATTGAGGGGTTACTGGTCCAAATAGTTGGGACAAGTTACTACTGATATATATATATTCAGAAGAATAGTCAGACCTCAAGGGTCCAATGTGTGGGGAGATATGGAGGCTAAATTATGTAACTACAGGGTCACAGGTGATTACTACATGGCCACGTTCATAAGTATTGACTCCATCAGAATGGTCACCAGACCAATGGACAGTAAATTTATTTAATCTTGGGTTACCATACAGAGGGGGAGAGACAGGAAAAAGGAAACCCAGGCCAGAGGAGGGAGGTGGATCATTGCAAAGTGGAAGAACAGAGGGTCACCAAAAATTAATCAAATCATATTCAGAGTTGAGACCCTCTGGGACCCTTGTCCTCAGTTTAAAGATCCAAAAAACCTCTCTTTCCCCCAGCCTGCGGTTCCTATCCTGTCCCCCCTTGACTGGGGGAACTCTCTCTATAATGGTCCAAGAGAAGGATGCTGTATCCTTAGAATGTACACCTGAAAAGTGCTGTATAAGTGGTGTGGTAAGTATCCCAGCCCTGATATCAGCTAGGTGTTCCTTAATTCGGACCCTAGCCTCTCTTGTGGTGAGACCCACATACTGAAGGAAACAAATCTTACAGCTGATGACATACACCACATAAGTAGATCTACAGTTCAGACATGAATCAATTTCAAATACCTGGCCTGTTATCAGTGAGCTGAACTGTCTTCCGGTTGCCACCTTTTCGCAGGCCACACAGGTACGATGGTGGCAACGAAAAGTACCCTTGCAACTCAACCATGACGAGATTTGCTCACCTTGCTTTCTCAGCCTGGTAGGTGCTATCATATTACCTATGGATTTGTTCTTCTTATAAGAGACTCTCAGACCTCTCTTTTTAATACGAGGGTCCCGGAGCCTCAACCGAAACAACAGCATGAAAGAGGAGATATGTCATCCTTTTGAATAAAAGATTACAGGAAAGGCATTGATTTTAGAAACCCACAGATCATTATTTGCAACCGTGAAATTAGAAAAAAAAATTGATTACACACCCGTGACACTTATTTATGCTCATGCCTTTTTAATACGAGCGTCCCGGAGCCTCAACCGAAACAACAGCATGAAAGAGGAGATATGTCATCCTTTTGAATAAAAGATTACAGGAAAGGCATTGATTTTAGAAACCCACAGATCATTATTTGCAACCGTGAAATTAGAAAAAAAAATTGATTACACACCCGTGACACTTATTTATGCTCATGCCTTTTTAATACGAGCGTCCCGGAGCCTCAACCGAAACAACAGCATGAAAGAGGAGATATGTCATACTTTTGAATAAAAGATTACAGGAAAGGCATTGATTTTAGAAACCCACAGATCATTATTTGCAACCGTGAAATTAGAAAAAAACATTGATTACACACCCGTGACACTTATTTATGCTCAGGCCTTTTTAATACGAGGGTCCCGGAGACTCAACCGAAACAACAGCATGAAAGAGGAGATATGTCATCCTTTTGAATAAAAGATTACAGGAAAGGCATTGATTTTAGAAACCCACAGATCATTATTTGCAACCGTGAAATTAGAAAAAAACATTGATTACACACCCGTGACACTTATTTATGCTCCGGCCTTTTTAATACGAGGGTCCCGGAGCCTCAACCGAAACAACAGCATGAAAGAGGAGATATGTCATACTTTTGAATAAAAGATTACAGGAAAGGCATTGATTTTAGAAACCCACAGATAATTATTTGCAACCGTGAAATTAGAAAAAAACATTGATTACACAGCCGTGACACTTATTTATGCTCAGGCCTTGGTAAAAGCACTAGTAGTCACCCCTTATATCAACGGGTACTGAGACCTGTTTTTTGCCTTTCCAATATTGCGCCGTACCCCAAACTAATCATGAATGAAAAAAAAAACCTTAAAATTTGGACTAGTGACACACATTTTATGCACGCTGTGGCAATTGCAATTTGCAATAAAAATAATCTGCTAACAACAACCACTACCTACGACCACACCTGACTCCTGAAGTCATGCTTCAGTTATTAAGTCAAGTTAAATTATTTTTTTTTCTTTATTATGCGCAGCAGAGGCTCCAGGACCCTCGACAAAACCAGCAGCAGGAAAGAGGACATATGGCATCCTTTGGAAAAAATGATTATAGGAAAGGCATTGATTTCAGAAACACAGAGATCATTAGTTGCAAACGGTAAATCGAAAAAAACATTGATTAGACACCC
This sequence comes from Bombina bombina, assembly GCF_027579735.1. NCBI lineage: Eukaryota > Metazoa > Chordata > Amphibia > Anura > Bombinatoridae > Bombina > Bombina bombina. The sequence goes on from NW_026512104.1 coordinate 29,072, forward strand.
AGTACACTTATTTTTCATTAGGCCTTTTTAATAAGAGGCTCCCGGAGCCTCAACCGAAACAACAGCATCAAAAAGTACATATGGCATCCTTGTGAATAATAGATTACTGGAAAGGCATTGATTTTAGAAACCCGTGGATAATTTTTTGCAAACGTGGAATCTAAAAAAACATAGATTATACACCCAGTACACTTCTTTATCCTTAGGCCTTTTTAGCAGAGGCTCCAGGACCCTCCACAAAACCAGCAGCTTGAAAGAGGACATATGGCATCCTTTAGAAAATTAGATTACAGGAAAGGCATTGATTTTAGAAACACAGAGATCATTAGTTTCAACCGTGAAATCACAAAAAACTTTGATTACACACCAAGTACACTTATTTATCCTTAGGCCTTTTAGCAGAGGCTCCAGGACCCTCCACAAAACCAGCAGCATGAAAGAGGACATATGGCATACTTTAGAAAATTAGATTACAGGAAAGGCATTGATTTTAGAAACACAGAGATCATTAGTTGCAACCGTGAAATCTAAAAAAACATAGATTATACACCCAGTACACTTATTTATCCTTAGGCCTTTTTAGAAGAGTGTCCCAGAGCCTCAACAGAAAGAACAGCATGAAATAGGACATATGGCATCCTTTTGAAAAATAGATTACAGGAAAGGCATTGATTTTTGAAAGACAGAAAAAATAAGTTACAACTGGGAAATCTAAAAAAACATTGAATAGACACCCAGTACACTTCTTTATCCTTCGGCCTTTTTAGCAGAGGCTCCAGGACACTCAACAAAACCAGCAGTAGGAAAGAGGACATATGGCATCCTTTGTGAAAAAAAGATTATAGGAAAGGCATTGATTTTAGAAACCCGTGGATAATTTGTTGCAACCGAGAATTTGAATTAAAAAAATGGTTGGATGGACACCCAGTACAATTCTTTCTCCCTAGGCCTTTTTATAAGAGGATCCAGGACCCTCAAACAAAACACCAGCAGGAAAGGGGACATATGGCATACTTTTTAACAATAGAGTAAGAGTACAGGAAAGGCATTGATTTTAGAAACCCATAGATAATTTTTTGAAAATGTAAATTTGAATAAAAAAAATGATTCGATGGACACCCAGTACACCACGTTCTCCTTAGGCCTTTTTATAAGAGGGTCCTGGACCCTCAAAAAAAAACACCAGCAGGAAAGAGGACATATGGCATACTTTTGAAAATTAGATTACAGGAAAGGCATTGATTTTAGAAACACAGAGATCAGTAATATGACCCGGGAAATAGAAAAAAAAACATTCATTGGACACCCAGTACACTTCTTTATCCTTAGGCCTTTTTAAAAGTGTGTCCCGGAGCCTCAACAGAAAGAACAGCATGAAATAGGACATATGGCATCCTTTTGAAAAATAGATTACAGGAAAGGCATTGATTTTTGAAAGACAGAAAAAATAAGTTACAACTGGGAAATCTAAAAAAACATTGAATAGACACCCAGTACACTTCTTTATCCTTCGGCCTTTTTAGCAGAGGCTCCAGGACACTCAACAAAACCAGCAGTAGGAAAGAGGACATATGGCATCCTTTGTGAAAAAAAGATTATAGGAAAGGCATTGATTTTAGAAACCCGGGGATAATTTGTTGCAACCGTGAATTTTAATTAAAAAAAATGATTGGATGGACACCAGGTACAATTCTTTATCCATAAGGCCTTTTTATAAGAGGGTCCAGGACCCTCAAACAAAAAACCAGCAGGAAAGAGGACATATGGCATACTTTTGAACAATAGAGTACAGGAAAGGCATAGATTTTAGAAACCCATAGAATTTTTTTTTTAAATGGAAATTTGAATTAAAAAAATGATTCGATGGACAGCCAGTACACCTCTTTCTCCTTAGGCCTTTTTATAAGATGGTCCTGGACACTCCAAAAAAACACCAGCAGGAAAGAGGACGTATGGCATCCTTTTGAACAATAGAGTACAGGTACGGCATTGATTTTACAAAACCAGAGATAATTTTGGTCAAATGAGAAATAGAAAATAAAAATGAGTGGACACCCAGTACACCTCTTTCACCTTAGGCCTTTTTATAAGAGTGTCCAGGACCCTCAAACAAAATACCAGCAGGAAAGAGAACATATGGCATACTTTGGAACAATAGAGTACTGGTACGGCATTGATTTGTGAAACCCACAGATAATTGTTTGTAAAAGTGAAATAGCACCAAAAACCATGCTTGGACTCCCACTCCAGGTCGTTCTCCTTCAGCTTTTTTATAAGAGGGTCCAGCACCCTCAACAGAAACAACTGCAGGAAACACCACCACATATGCCATCCTTTTGCACAAGCGAGTACAGGTATGGCATCCATTTTAGAAACCCAAAGATAATTGAGAGGAACCAGGAACATTTTTATAAACTGGATGGGGCAACCATTACTACAGGTCGTTCTCCTTCAGCCTTTTTATATCATGGGCCACGACCCGCAACAGGCACAACAGCATGAAACAAAACATATGCCACCCTTTTGCACAATAGAGTACAGGTATGTCATAGATGGAACACGGAGATAATTTAGAGCATCCAAGAGACGGATAAACATGCTTGGTCGGTCCTACTCTTTCAAATTTGTTGCATTTTGCGTTCAATTGAATGGTCCACCGGATATTAGTGGTGTGTAAAGTTGTACAATTCGTAACAGTTTAATCACTAGTGTTATGTGCCTTATTTTTTTTATTTGAGTTTTGTACCCACAGAGATGCAGCAGAGGCCAGAAAAATTAGGAATGTACAAATGACTGAAACATTGGGGTATTGTTGGAGCAACTGCTGTAGCAGCGGCCAGAAAAATCGATGTTTGTAAAACATTTATAAAGTGCCCTAAAAGCTTGTGGCTTGAACACTAGTTGTTGGCGGATAAGTCAAGCAAGTCCTCCGTCTTTATAACCAAAAAAAAAAGGCCAGCCTGTGTACCAGTTGTAGCCCAAGGCAGCTCATATCATCATCAGTAGTTTTTTATTCAAATGTATCGCCCAATGTCAGTCCCTTCGGGATCCAGCCCTCATTCATTTTTATAAAAGTGAGATAGTCAAGGCTTTTTTGACCTAGGCGACTTCTCTTCTCAGTGACAAAACCTCCTGCTGCACTAAAAGTCCTTTCGGACAGGACACTTGAAGCGGGGCAGGCCAGAAGTTCCATTGCAAATTGGGATAGCTCAGGCCACAAGTCCAGCCTGCACACCCAGTAGTCAAGGGGTCCATTGCTCCTGAGAGTGTCGAGATCCGCAGTTAAAGCTAGGTAGTCTGCTACCTGTCGGTTGAGTCTTTCTCTAAGGCTGGATCCCGAAAGGCTCTGATGGTGCATGGGAGTTAAAAAGGTACGCATGTCCTCCATCAACAAGACGTCAGGAAAGTGCCCGGTCCTTGCCGCCGTGGTCGTGGGAGGAGGAGGATTAATTTCATCTCTTCCCCTGTTACATTCCCGTGGTGCTGTGACATCACCCTTATACGCTGTGTAAAGCATAGTTTTTAATTTATTATGAAAATGCTCCATCCTTTCCGACTTGCGGGAATTTGGTAACATTTCAGGCACTTTATGCTTATACCGGGGGTCGAGGAGCGTGGACACCCAGTACAGGTCGTTCTCCTTCAGCTTTTTTATACGAGGGTCCCTCAACAGGCACGACAGCATGAAAGAACCCATTTGAACAAGGTTGGATGCTGAGCTAATCATGTTGCGTTCCTCCTCCTCACTGATCTCACTGATGGTATCTTCTTCCCCCCAGCCACGTACAACACCACTGGTACCAGAGAGGTGACAACAACGAGCACCCTGGGATGCCTGTTGTGCTCGGTCTTCCTCCTCCTTCTCCTTAAAGCCACATTCCTCCTCTGACTCCTCTTCCTCACAATCCTCTTCCTGCGTTGCCGCAGGTCCAGCAAGCTATGCTGATTCGGCTGTTTGTGGGGGTGATGGACACCACAACTCTTCCTCTTCCTCTTCACGCTCATCTACTGCCTGATCCAGCACTCTTCGCAGGGCACGCTCCAGGAAGAAAACAAATGGTATGATGTCGCTGATGGTGCCTTCGGTGCGACTGACAAGGTTTGTCACCTCCTCAAAAGGACGCATGAGCCTACAGGCATTGCGCATGAGCGTCCAGTAATTTGGCAAAAATATCCCCAGCTCCCCAGAGGCTGTCCTAGCACCCCGGTCATACAAATACTCATTAACAGCTTTTTCTTGTTGGAGCAGGTGGTCAAACATTAGGAGTGTTGAATTCCACCGTGTCGGGCTGTCGCAAATCAAGCGCCTCACTGGCAGGTTGTTTCGATGCTGGATATCAGACAAGTGTGCCATGGCCGTGTAGGAACGCCTGAAATGGCCACACACCTTCCTGGCCTGCTTCAGGACGTCCTGTAAGCCTGGGTACTTATGGACAAATCGTTGTACAATCAGATTACACACATGTGCCATGCACGGCACATGTGTCAACTTGCCCAATTTCAATGCCGCCACCAAATTACTTCCATTGTCAGAAACAACCTTGCCAATCTCCAGTTGGTGCGGAGTCAGCCACTGATCCACCTGTGCGTTCAGGAGTGCTGGTGCAGTGTGACTCTCCGCTTTCAGGCAAGTCAACCCCAAGACGGTGTGACACTGCCGTACCCGGGATGTAGCATAGTACCTGGGGAGCTGGGGGGGTGCCATAGATGTGGAGCAAGACGCAGAAGTTGAAGAGGACACAGCCGAGGAAGAGGTTATGGAAGAGGATGGAGTAGGAGGAGTAGAGGAGGTAGCAGCAGGCCTGCCTGCAAGTCGTGGCGGTGTCACCAACTCTTCTGCAGAGCCACGCATTCCATGCTTGTCAGAAGTCAGCAGGTTTACCCAATGCGCAGTGTAGGTGATATACCTGCCCTGACCATGCTTTGCAGACCAGATATCCGTGGTCATATGGACCCTTGCCCCAACGCTGTGTGCCAGACATGCCATGTGCCAGACATGCCAACTTCCTTTCTCACAACAGAGTACAGGTTTGGGATTGCCTTTTGTGAAAAGAAATTTCTGCCAGGTACCTTCCACTGCGGTGTCCCAATAGATACAAATTTTTTGAAAGCATCAGACTCCACCAGCTTGTATGGTAAAAGCTGGCGGGCTAAGAGTTCAGACAAGCCAGCTGTCAGACGCCGGGCAAGGGGGTGACTTTGAGAAATTGGCTTCTTACGCTCAAACATGTCCTTGACAGACACCTGACTGTGGGCAGATGACCAGGAACTGCTACGTAAGAGAGACTGAGTGGAGGATGGTTGAGAGGGGGCAAGGAGGACAGCACTGGTTGACGTGGCTGAAGATGCTGGAGCAGGAGGAGGAGGGCGGCTTTCACTTTGTGTGCTGCTTCTACTCATGTGTTCTTCCCATCGGCCTTTGTGATGGGAGACCATGTGCCTTCGCAAAGCAGTTGTACCTAGGTGGCTGTTGGACTTCCCACGACTCAGTTTCTTTTGGCACAGGTTGCAAATGGCATCGCTGTTGTCAGAGGCAGACACACAAAAAAAATGCCACACTGCTGAGCTCTGCGATGACGGCATTCTGGTGGTGGCAACAGCATGCGTTGATGGAGATCGGCGGGCTGTCTGGCTGACCCCTGGTGACGATGCATGCTGTCTGACTGTGCCACTAGCTCCTTGAGACGACCTCCCCGTGCTTCCAAATATTCTCCTCCTCCTCCTCTCTGTCTCCCCATCTGAACTTTCCCCCTCTTCTTCTTCTCTTCTAGCAGGCACCCACGTGACATCCACCGACACATCATCATCAACCGCTTCACTTGTATCTGAAACATCAAGAAAGGAAGCAGCAGCGGGTACAACATCACCATCATCATCACACTGTACCTCCATGTCGGTAATGCTGCCTGACTGAGACTGATCACTATTATCTACATCCTCTGTCAATGATGGTTGCGCATCACTCATTTCTTCAAAAACATAATTTATGTAAGAACTTACCTGATAAATTCATTTCTTTCATATTAGCAAGAGTCCATGAGCTAGTGACGTATGGGATATACATTCCTACCAGGAGGGGCAAAGTTTCCCAAACCTCAAAATGCCTACAAATACACCCCTCACCACACCCACAATTCAGTTTAACGAATAGCCAAGAAGTGGGGTGATAAAAAAGTGCGAAAGCATATAAAATAAGGAATTGGAATAATTGTGTTTTATACAAAAATCATAACCACCACAAAAAAGGGCGGGCCTCATGGACTCTTGCTAATATAAAAGAAATGAATTTATCAGGTAAGTTCTTACATAAATTATGTTTTCTTTCATGTAATAAGCAAGAGTCCATGAGCTAGTGACGTATGGGATAATGATTACCCAAGATGTGGATCTTTCCACGCAAGAGTCACTAGAGAGGGAGGGATAAAATAAAGACAGCCAATTCCTGCTGAAAATAATCCACACCCAAAATAAAGTTTAATGAAAAACATAAGCAGAAGATTCAAACTGAAACCGCTGCCTGAAGTACTTTTCTACCAAAAACTGCTTCAGAAGAAGAAAATACATCAAAATGGTAGAATTTAGTAAAAGTATGCAAAGAGGACCAAGTTGCTGCTTTGCAAATCTGATCAATCGAAGCTTCATTCCTAAACGCCCAGGAAGTAGAAACTGACCTAGTAGAATGAGCTGTAATCCTCTGAGGCGGAGTTTTACCCGACTCAACATAAGCAAGATGAATTAAGGATTTCAACCAAGATGCCAAAGAAATGGCAGAAGCTTTCTGGCCTTTTCTAGAACCGGAAAAGATAACAAATAAACTAGAAGTCTTTCGGAAAGACTTAGTAGCTTCAACATAATATTTCAAAGCTCTAACAACATCCAAAGAATGCAACGATTTCTCCTTAGAATTCTTAGGATTAGGACATAATGAAGGAACCACAATTTCTCTACTAATGTTGTTGGAATTCACAACTTTAGGTAAAAATTCAAAAGAAGTTCGCAACACCGCCTTATCCTGATGAAAAATCAGAAAAGGAGACTCACAAGAAAGAGCAGATAATTCAGAAACTCTTCTGGCAGAAGAGATTGCCAAAAGGAACAAAACTTTCCAAGAAAGTAATTTAATGTCCAATGAATGCATAGGTTCAAACGGAGGAGCTTGAAGAGCCCCCAGAACCAAATTCAAACTCCAAGGAGGAGAAATTGACTTAATGACAGGTTTTATACGAACCAAAGCTTGTACAAAACAAAGAATATCAGGAAGAATAGCAATCTTTCTGTGAAAAAGAACAGAAAGAGCAGAGATTTGTCCTTTCAAGGAACTTGCGGACAAACCCTTATCTAAACCATCCTGAAGAAACTGTAAAATTCTCGGTATTCTAAAAGAATGCCAAGAAAAATGATGAGAAAGACACCAAGAAATATAAGTCTTCCAGACTCTATAATATATCTCTCTAGATACAGATTTACGAGCCTGTAACATAGTATTAATCACAGAGTCAGAGAAACCTCTTTGACCAAGAATCAAGCGTTCAATCTCCATACCTTTAAATTTAAGGATTTCAGATCCTGATGGAAAAAAAGGACCTTGCGACAGAAGGTCTGGTCTTAACGGAAGAGTCCACGGTTGGCAAGAGGCCATCCGGACAAGATCCGCATACCAAAACCTGTGAGGCCATGCCGGAGCTACCAGCAGAACAAACGAGCATTCCTTCAGAATCTTGGAGATTACTCTTGGAAGAAGAACTGGAGGCGGAAAGATATAGGCAGGATGATACTTCCAAGGAAGTGATAATGCATCCACTGCCTCCGCCTGAGGATCCCGAGATCTGGACAGATACCTGGGAAGTTTCTTGTTTAGATGAGACGCCATCAGATCTATTTCTGGAAGTTCCCACATTTGAACAATCTGAAGAAATACCTCTGGGTGAAGAGACCATTCGCCCGGATGCAACGTTTGGCGACTGAGATAATCCGCTTCCCAATTGTCTATACCTGGGATATGAACCGCAGAGATTAGACAGGAGCTGGATTCCGCCCAAACCAAAATTTGAGATACTTCTTTCATAGCCAGAGGACTGTGAGTCCCTCCTTGATGATTGATGTATGCCACAGTTGTGACATTGTCTGTCTGAAAACAAATGAACGATTCTCTCTTCAGAAGAGGCCAAAACTGAAGAGCTCTGAAAATTGCACGAAGTTCCAAAATATTGATCGGTAATCTCACCTCCTGAGATTCCCAAACTCCTTGTGCCGTCAGAGATCCCCACACAGCTCCCCAACCTGTGAGACTTGCATCTGTTGAAATTACAGTCCAGGTCGGAAGCACAAAAGAAGCCCCCTAAATTAAACGATGGTGATCTGTCCACCACGCTAGAGAGTGTCGTACAATCGGTTTTAAAGATATTAATTGAGATATCTTTGTGTAATCCTTGCACCATTGATTCAGCATACAGAGCTGAAGAGGTCGCATGTGAAAACGAGCAAAGGGGATCGCGTCCGATGCAGCAGTCATAAGACCTAGAATTTCCATGCATAAGGCTACCGAAGGGAATGATTGTGACTGAAGGTTTCGACAAGCTGAAATCAATTTTAGACGTCTCTTGTCTGTTAAAGACAGAGTCATGGACACTGAATCTATCTGGAAACCCAGAAAGGTTACCCTTGTCTGAGGAATCAATGAACTTTTTGGTAAATTGATCCTCCAACCATGATCTTGAAGAAACAACACAAGTCGATTTGTATGAGATTCTGCTAAATGTAAAGACTGAGCAAGTACCAAGATATCGACCAAATAAGGAAATACCACAATACCCTGTTCTCTGATTACAGACAGAAGGGCACCGAGAACCTTTGTAAAAATTCTTGGAGCTGTAGCTAGGCCAAACGGCAGAGCCACAAACTGGTAATGCTTGTCCAGAAAAGAGAATCTCAGGAACTGATAATGATCTGGATGAATCGGAATATGCAGATATGCATCCTGTAAATCTATTGTGGACATATAATGCCCTTGCTGAACAAAAGGCAAGATAGTCCTTACAGTTACCATTTTGAACGTTGGTATCCTTACATAACGATTCAATATTTTTAGATCCAGAACTGGTCTGAAGGAATTCTCCTTCTTTGGTACAATGAAGAGATTTGAATAAAACCCCATCCCCTGTTCCGGAACTGGAACTGGCATAATTACTCCAGCCAACTCTAGATCTGAAACACAATTCAGAAATGCTTGAGCTTTCACTGGATTTACTGGGACACGGGAAAGAAAAAATCTCTTTGCAGGAGGTCTCATCTTGAAACCAATTCTGTACCCTTCTGAAACAATGTTCTGAATCCAAAGATTGTGAACAGAATTGATCCAAATTTCTTTGAAAAAACGTAACCTGCCCCCTACCAGCTGAGCTGGAATGAGGGCCGCACCTTCATGTGGACTTAGAAGCAGGCTTTGCCTTTCTAGAAGGCTTGGATTTATTCCAGACTGGAGATGGTTTCCAAACTGAAACTGCTCCTGAGGATGAAGGATCAGGCTTTTGTTCTTTGTTGAAACGAAAGGAACGAAAACGATTATTAGCCCTGTTTTTACCCTTAGATTTTTTATCCTGTGGTAAAAAAGTTCCTTTCCCACCAGTAACAGTTGAGATAATAGAATCCAACTGAGAACCAAATAATTTGTTACCCTGGAAAGAAATGGAAAGTAGAGTTGATTTAGAAGCCATATCAGCATTCCAAGTCTTAAGCCATAAAGCTCTTCTAGCTAAAATAGCTAGAGACATAAACCTGACATCAACTCTGATAATATCAAAAATGGCATCACAGATAAAATTATTAGCATGCTGAAGAAGAAGAATAATATTATGAGAATCATGATCTGTTACTTGTTGCGCTAAAGTTTCCAACCAAAAAGTTGAAGCTGCAGCAACATCAGCCAATGATATAGCAGGTCTAAGAAGATTACCTGAACACAGATAAGCTTTTCTTAGAAAGGATTCAATTTTCCTATCTAAAGGATCCTTAAACGAAGTACCATCTGACGTAGGAATAGTAGTACGTTTAGCAAGGGTAGAAATAGCCCCATCAACTCTAGGGATTTTGTCCCAAAATTCTAATCTGTCAGACGGCACAGGATATAATTGCTTTAAACGTTTAGAAGGAGTAAATGAATTACCCAATTTATCCCATTCTCTGGAAATTACTTCAGAAATAGCATTAGGAACAGGAAAAACTTCTGGAATAACCACAGGAGATTTAAATACCTTATCTAAACGTTTAGAATTAGCATCAAGAGGACCAGAATCCTCTATTTCTAAAGCAATTAGTACTTCTTTAAGTAAAGAACGAATAAATTCCATTTTAAATAAATATGAAGATTTATCAGCATCAATCTCTGAGACAGAATCCTCTGAACCAGAAGAGTCATCAGAATCAGAATGATGATGTTCATTTAAAAATTCATCTGTAGAGAGAGAAGTTTTAAAAGATTTTTTATGTTTACTAGAAGGAGAAATAACAGACATAGCCTTCTTGATGGATTCAGAAACAAAATCTCTTATGTTATCAGGAACATTCTGCACCTTAGATGTTGAAGGAACTGCAACAGGCAATGGTACATTACTAAAGGAAATATTATCTGCATTAACAAGTTTGTCATGACAATTAATACAAACAACAGCCGGAGGAATAGCTACCAAAAGTTTACAGCAGATACACTTAGCTTTGGTAGATCCAGCACTAGACAGCGATTTTCCTGAAGTATCTTCTGACTCAGATGCAACGTGAGACATCTTGCAATATGTAAGAGAAAAAACAACATATAAAGCAAAATTGATCAAATTCCTTAAATGACAGTTTCAGGAATGGGAAAAAATGCCAGTGAACAAGCTTCTAGTAACCAGAAGCAAAGAAAAAATGAGACTGAAATAATGTGGAGACAAAAGCGACGCCCATATTTTTTAGCGCCAAATAAGACGCCCACATTATTTGGCGCCTAAATGCTTTTTGGCGCCAAAAATGACGCCACATCCGGAACGCTGACATTTTTGGCGCAAAAGGACGTCAAAAATGACGCAACTTCCGGCGACACGTATGACGCCGGAAACAGAAAAGATTTTTTGCGCCAAAAAAGTCAGCGCCAAGAATGACGCAATAAAATGAAGCATTTTCAGCCCCCGCGAGCCTAACAGCCCACAGGGAAAAAAGAGTCAAATTTTTTTAAGGTAAGAAAAAATGAATGATTCAAATGCATTATCCCAAATATGAAACTGACTGTCTGAAAATAAGGAATGTTGAACATTCCGAGTCAAGGCAAATAAATGTTTGAATACATATATTTAGAACTTTATAAACAAAGTGCCCAACCATAGCTTAGAGTGTCACAGAAAATAAAATTTACTTACCCCAGGACACTCATCTACATGTTTGTAGAAAGCCAAACCAGTACTGAAACGAGAATCAGCAGAGGTAATGGTATATAAATAAGAGTATATCGTCGATCTGAAAAGGGAGGTAAGAGATGAATCTCTACGACCGATAACAGAGAACCTATGAAATAGACCCCGTAGAAGGAGATCACTGCATTCAAAATAGGCAATACTATCCTCACATCCCTCTGACATTCACTGCACACTGAGAGGAAAACCGGGCTCCAACTTGCTGCGGAGCGCATATCAACGTAGAATCTAGCACAAACTTACTTCACCACCTCCATAGGAGGCAAAGTTTGTAAAACTGAATTGTGGGTGTGATGAGGGGTGTATTTGTAGGCATTTTGAGGTTTGGGAAACTTTGCCCCTCCTGGTAGGAATGTATATCCCATACGTCACTAGCTCATGGACTCTTGCTAATTACATGAAAGAAACTTACTGTGAAGCTTCCAGTTTAGCTCTGTAAAATAGGTAGCTGGAACACCCACTGCAAGTGGAAAAAAGCAGACCCTCCCCCTTCCTTTGCATATGAAAATCCTTTTTACACAAACAGGAGCAAGCTGTGGTAGGTATACATCAGTATTCTCCTAAAACTTTGGGGATTGGTTAGGAGTCTGAAAATCAGAGCAATGTTATTTAAAAATAAGCAAAACTATAAATTTAAAAAAAAAAAAAAAAAAAAAAAAAAAAACAACTGTATGGGCTATATAAATAGATCATCTTTAAAACATTTTAAAAAAAAAAAAATCTAGTGTATAATGTCCCTTTAAGGTTTGGAGCTGGGAGATTTGGTGTGGTTTACCTACTGACATTGTGGAGTCATGGCCAAATAATATGTATGGTATCTGCATGGTTGTGTTTAAAATAATGGAAGTGCAAGCACCTCTCCACCTGGGCCTTTTGACCTGTAAACCACTAGCGGATGATGCCAGCCAATTTGAAAGGCAAAGCTCGCCAGGGACTTTGAAGCCATCTGAACTAGGCCATTGACCTTTAGATGTTTGTTGCAATTTATTATCTAATTATATTTAGGATCTCAGATGCTGCCACCTAGTGTTTCAAACTTAAAACAGTTTAGCAAAAATGTATTGCCTGATTTCAATAAATGCAACCTTGTTTCACTCTCTTTTTTTCTTCCAAATAGTTTGTGTGTTTATTTTAGTTAAGGTGGGAATGGAGGTAATGGCGGTTTAACCCTTAAGCCCCAAAGAGCATTAAAAAAAACAACAACACATACCTGTCCCAGAAATTCAACCTGTATAGGAAAACTATATTATTGTAAAATGTATTATTGTTTGTTCAAATTTCAGACATGTGTTCTTATGAAGCTTGTAAAGTTATAGTGCTGCAGAATCTGTTGGAGATCTACAAATAAATGATGATAATAATAATAAAGATAATAATAATTATTTGTTGTTGCTTTCAGAATTTTCTATTGTTAAAACATTTCTACAGGTTGGCTGCATCTACCATTAGTGATAGTTTATGTATAACAAAATATCTGAAAGAAAAATCAATTTTCCCAAACCTGTGGATTTTGTGATTGTGTATTTAGGATAATTGTTCAAATGCTATTTGTATCATAGGAACGGTGCTTTTTTTCTGAAAGACTGACACCTGCTGGTGCATCTCCTACTGTGTCTGTGCTCTGTGGTATAGTTGATAAAGTCTTTCCATAACAAACAACTTTTCTTCCCTATTCTAGAAGAGCAAAAGTGTCTGGAAAATGCTTCATTGTAAAATACCTGTCATTTCACAACCTTAAACATGTTTAATTTTTTTTTCATTATTTTTAAAGTGAAACAATAAAAAAACATTTTACAGCTTATTCTTTCTGATGGGTTCCTTCATGACCAGTTGAATAAAATGGCCTGAACAAAAATACTGAATATTTATTCATTCACAAAAAAATTGTTTTTGAAAATGTGCAAAAGTGAAAGAAACATTCCCATACGAGAAAGGGTGGCATCATATATAGGTACTGTTTACATCTTCAATGATCTTCAGGTAAAATCATTTTCAGTTCCTAGGGCTCACTCATTGAACCTATGCTTTGTCTCTCAGGGATTATTAAACCAACAGACCTTTTCCAGTTACCATTTGTTTTGATACCATAGTTGCCAACATTTTAAAAAAAATTCCAGGGACACTTTGCAGCTATCAATTACCAGCATGAAATTTTTTACCACACCCCCTGCCCTAAAGTTCCACCCACTTTGCCAAACCCACATAATTAGCATAATTTAGCTCCGCCTTTTTATTATGGTGCAGATTATATATATATATATATATATATATATATATATATATTTATTAAAATATGAAACTAAAAGGTATAGAAGGAGAATGTACGGAATGGAATTAATGAAAGAAATGGGAGCAAAAGGAAAATGTATGCACATATGCCATTAGCCCTGTCACGGAGACAAACTTTTGGCAGCAGTGGTTTTCAGATATTTCCACCATTTTGGTTTATTCCCCATTCTGCTTCACCTGCTATACCTATACCTTCTCAGAGAGTCAGCAGTGGCTTGCATGATGCAAATTACTACCTTAGAAACAATACACACCACTGTCAGCTCTTTGAGAAGTTGTTGTGTCTGAATGTTGGTTCAAGGGTCTTCACAGGATATGTGCGTATGCTGTAGAAAAAACAGTAATAACCTTTACTAAAAACATTTTTGCTAATGGAAGCATATAGCAACAATGATTATATTTCAAATTTAAATGCTCTCATGCCCATTTCAATTTTGACCTTTCTATCCCTTTAAATTATATTTGTTATCTTTGGATTTGCAATGGGCTTTTGTATGAAAATCCTGCCTAAAGCCATGCAGTGTTATTGATATTGGAATATTAATACTTAAAGATAGAGCCCTGTGCCGGACTTTGTGCTGAAATAAGCATGTAGTAAACAATGTTACCTATCACACCAAACAAACTATATTTACAGTAAAGGTTTTTGGATTTAGTAGGGAGCACAGAAACTAATGCGCGTAATACATTTGCAGTGATTTAGAAATTAATGTAAAACAAGCTAAAAATGTACCTTTACAGTTTATTGCATTTTAGACCTAAGTCATTTATTAAATTGTTAGTTCAATGAATATCCTAATCTCTAATGACAGTCCCTGAAAAATTGCATAGTTATATATTGCAGTGTGCAGTACCTATAGGGCACAGATAATACCTGGACTACAAGCAGTTTTAAATATAATTAATGGTGGTGATGTTATCACATACAGTATATATGTATAAAAAAAGAACATTAATTGATGGATGTTGGATTATCTGTTCCAATAACCTCTCATCTGTTTTAAGAGCATTATTTTAATTTCCTGTTGGCTGGCATTGCAATGGATTTAATAAGGCACGTCTGTGTAAATGTGGGATTTTTGAACACATACATGTTTGACCTCCTCTCTCTAAATACACTTACATTGCAGAACGTATATGTTTTTTCTACAGTGTTCCCTCACTGGCTATGCTGAGCGAGCACGCTAGAACCTCCTTCACACTGCTTCCTGAGGGAGAGAGGGTTCAGCCTGAAGCAAACACCAGGTAGGCATCTTAGAAACCCGGAACCTGCCTCTCCATGTCACCTGAATGCTGTGCCCAGAATGAGATCTGGAGGGCACAACATGAAGTACACCCCTCCCGGGAATCACTGAAACACTGCTCCCTGAAGGAGTAGCACAGCATGAGATTAGTTTTTTCCGCCCCTCCACTCTTGAGCGCCCTAATGCGGCTGCCTAATCAGATTTATGCTAGAGCCGCAGCACCAGCGCTGAAAGAAACAGTCCCCGACCAGACCAGGCTGCCTGCTTCCAAGGGAATCGCCCGGACATTCAGGGACATTTAAATGGCTATTACTGGGTCCCAAATTCCGTGACTGTCCCGGTAAAAACGGGACAGTTGGCAACTATGTGATACTATTTCCTTTTATTTTCTATTCTACATAGTTGACTGTGAGGGGGATAAGAAGGGATATAAGGACTTACCTTTCTTTGTATCATCAATTTCAACTTTGTCTTTTGTCTTTTGGTTGCAGGGTCAGATCTGGGCATTCTTGGAGGTTGGAGGTTGAAGCAGCATGGATCGGCGAAGCAGGAAACAGATTCCCCCTAAAAGATTGCAGGACAGCATGGTGACCATTCAGCTACCTAGGAGGAACAAAAGAGCAGCAGTTAAGTATAAATTAGGGGTACCGCTGCACCCTCCATCCCTTCTCCTTCCCCTGGTTGTCCCTCCAACCTTCCCCCTCATCCCCCCATCGTACACGTCCTCTAGTAGCACTAGCAGCTCCCCCTGTAGTTCGCCTTCCCTTGTTGCCTACCCGGGTTCCCAGGCAATCCTCCCCTGGCCTCCTGTACCTTCCACCCAGTTCCTCCCTCATGGATAGCCCCCCCACCGCCAGCCTGCTGATCCCACTTCCCCTAGTCTGCAGGGAGGCTGTGTGGCAGCTGTGGGTCTTAGGCAGTTCCCTCTAACAAGGCCGGCCCTGCGGTGACCCCTCCTCCTCCTAGCCGATACCGGAAATGACCGCGGCCGTCACTTCCGGTATCGGAATCAACACCAGGCAAGGCCTATTGATTGTTCCCAGGCAATGGAGGATAACGACGGTACCTCTGTTCCCTTCCCTTATAGACAAGCAGCCTCGGAGGGACCAACGGTCATCCTCCTTCTCTGAAGCGGCACCGGGACATCCCTTCCAGCCACGCATGCGCTCTGCCGCTTAAATTCCCCTTCCGGACACAGCAGGCCCCCATCCATGGGAAAAGGCCTCTATAAGCATATTGGTGCGCACAGTTCCCCCCTCCCTCTTCACCCCACCCCTAGGAAATGAGCAGGGTCAGCTAGCAGGATTAGCCCACACCCTATCAACCGGGCAAATAAGGGGCAAGATGTTTTTCCAGGGCACCTATGCCCTCCCCTAGAATGCAAGCAGGGGTTTCGGCTCAGGGTCACCATTACTCTCCTCACTTAACTGCCCAATATAATGAGCTCAGCAGGCTGAAAAACATATGCCTGCCAGAAATAAGTGCATCTCAGCCTCTCCTGCCCCCCCCTCTCCTGGCCAATTACAGCTCCTTTCCCTTTCCCCCCGCCTCCCTTCCCTCCCAGGCCCGATTCCTCACCCCATATTCATCATGCAGGGGTAGCTGGCACAGTTATCACTCCTCCTAGCAGCCTGCCAGCCAAGGGGCTTCCCGCGTCCCACAGGGCCCATGAGCTCTCCCCTAGTTGCCATCTGGGTACCACATTCCAGGGACACTTCTCATCTGTCCCCCCCTATAAACCCCATAGCCTTTCCAACTATAGGTGGCACATTCCTCCATCCCCCCAGTATTATTACCCTTCATTCTCTGTCTGTTTCACCCCCGTGGGGGCCACACCCCTCCCCCATTTCCACCCCCCCTAAGGTGCTCCCCTCCCCCTCATACGTTGCACCCCACCCACACACCCCATCTCAGCACTACGGCAGCCACCACAAAAAATGGATCGCACCAGGGTCCAAGGACGAATCTCAAACGTGGACGAGGAACACAGGTCACAACAGAACGCAGAAGGAAGCACGCAAGAGGGGATATGCAGGGATCAGACTGACACAACCAAGGGCCTGAGTGAGTATAACGATTTATGTGTTATAAGTGATATAAATTCCTCATCTGACTCGGACTCGGACAGCTATGGGTCTGAATCTAATTTAGATGTGGTGGGGAATGACAGGAACAAGTGTGATAAGATTCTTAAATTGCTTCAAAAAAATGACAAAAAAAACCAAGTATAGTCCAATAGCCAGGAAAAGCGGGGCACAACAGGGGCAAAGGTAAATAACTCCTTAAAGGGATCTATCAAACAAATAGAGGATGTGGGGAAATTGCAAAATTAGCAGAGAGGTCAGGTATCCCCTGCAAACTGGATCCATTATGGGATCATTTGAAACAAAAAACTAAACTAAAAGCTAGGCTGGGCCGGTACATAGATGTGTTCCAGTTAACCAAGGAGGCAGTAAAAGATAAAGATAAAAAAGGTGATAGATTGCAAAGAAAAATGCGCCTAGGAGGGACATTGTACAATGGATGAAGTTTTTTTAATATACGCAGCATGCTACTTGAAAGATAGACCCACACAGGGGAGAATCTAATTAGATATATGCCTACCATATTGGAGTATACAACAACTTTTGGAGGTCAGGCATGGAGGGATTATGACACTGAATTTAGAAAAAATTGGGAAAAGCAAGCAACAAATATTTTGGGAGAAAAGAACTGGACATGTGGACTAGAATAGTTAAACCGGACGGTAATCATAGGCAGAAGGGGAGTTATTATGGTAACAGCTGGGGAAATAACACAACGGAGGAGGGTAATAAAAGATATGTTGGGCATATAATGACAAAAAATGTGACAGACAAAATTGCAATTTTAAACATGCATGCAGATACTGGAAGGGAACTCACCCAGGAGCCGACTGTAATAGAAACACCAGGTGGCCCTTTTGGCCCACCAAGGCAAGGGAGCCAGCCAGGCCCAAACTACTAACCCCATTCACCTATACCCCACTCCATATCCCAATAATTGTAAAAATGCTAATAACCTACAAAAACACTAAAAGAGCCACCTTTCTGACAGAGTCATTTACGAATGGCTTCTGTATACCAACACAAGGCGATTAAAATTGGGAAATCCCGTAACTTAATATCAATACCCTGAGGTGGTGAGAGAGAAACTTACAAAAGAGGTTTAGTTAGGGAGGGTAGCTGGTCCATTTAAAAAACCACCATTAGTCGATATGGTATTTCACCAGTGGGGTTAGTGCCAAAAAAAGAGCAAGGGAAATTTAGACTCATTCATCATTTGTCCGCACCGAAAGGTACTTCAGTAAATGATGCGATAGATGAACAGCTATGTTCAGTTAAATACCAATCCTTTGATCAGGCAGTCCAAATTATAAAAAGGTTAGGGCCAAGCACAGAATTGGGCAAAATAGACATTGAAGCGGCTTTTAGATTGCTCCCATTAAATCCTCAGAGCTATAGGTTGATGGGAATCAAATTCCAAGGGCAATATTTCTATGATCGTTGTTTACCGATGGGTTGCGCAATATCCTGCGCATACTTTGAGGAGTTCAGTTCATTTATACATGACATGCTGGTGGTGAGAACAGGGTTGTCAGTATAGCACACTACTTAGACGATTTTTTGATTGCAGGGGAAAGTGGAACAAAACAGTGCAGTTTGTTAATGGCCCAGCTACAATCACTGCTCAAACAATTGGGGGTCCCAATAGCCAGGAAAAGACAGAGGGTCCAGTAACTCACTGACATTCCTGGGGATAAAATAGATACACGGAGCAAGTGCAACCTTCCCCAAGACAAGTTGGAAAAGTTGGGGAATCAATTAGTTAAGGCAAAACATCAAGTTATATAACACTCAGGGATATACAGTCGCTGCTAGGGCTTTTGAACTTTACATGTAAGGTTATACCCATGGGTAGAGTTTTCAACAGGTGTTTGGAACAAGCTACAGCAGGTTTTAATAATCCATAAAATTGACTAAAGAGATGAGAAGGACATACAGATGTGGGCAATCTTCATATCACAGTTTAATGGAGTTAGAATTTGGCAGGAGGATCCCCACTTCACTTGTTCACGGACGTGGCAGGTTCCCACGAGTTCGGGGCTTATTTACACGGGCAGTGGTGCGCAGAGACATGGCCAAATAACTGGGTGGAAATAGGAGCTACAAAAAATCTCACACTCTTGGAACTTTTCCCAATAGTGGTTGCGGTAGAAGTTTGGCATCACCATTTAAGTGACAAAAGTGTGAGATTTTGGACTGACAACATGAGTGTAGTGCATGCGATTAACAATTTGGCTTCAAAATCAAAGCCTGTCATTAAACTGTTAAGGTTGTTAGTACTTAGGTGTATGCAATGTAACATCACATTTACGGCAGTTCATGTGCCCGGGGTAAAAAACATATTAGCTGATGCGTTATCTCGGGGTAAATGGGATGTGTCTGGAAACTTGCACCTAATGCAGAGAAAATTAGAACAGCTTGCCCATGCTATCTTTGGCAGGTTGTGAATCTGAAAGCATCCTTAGGGATTTGGTAAGACAATCCCTCGCCCCCAGAACGTGGAACAATTACAGAAGGTACTGGGGGGAATGGGTCTCATTCATGAAGTGAAACCGGATACAAGTCGATTCCCTTACTGCGCTCTGCGAATACATGGCAAATCAAAGGAAGAAAGGGCTTAAAAAAGGCATAATAAAGGCAAAATATGCCGCAGTTCCATTCTTTAATCAACTAGGGGGACACAAGGACTACACTAAGGAGTTTATGGTTAAGAAAGTTGTGAAAGGGTGGGATAAGGGTAACCCAAGAAAAGACCAAAGGGAACCCATAGCGAAAGACAGTACATTTGACAAATTTGAAACTACATTATTCAGAGTGGTTTACTCATTAGCATTCACAGGGGAGTTTAGAGTGAATGAAGTGGTAGCAAAAAAACAAAAAAGACCTGGAAGGGGGATTACAATTTGATCAGGTACGATGGTACCATCATGGTGTACGTGAGGAGGTCAAAAACTTACCAAGAGGGAAAAGGATGTTGGGTATCCATTAATAAAGACATGGATAAGGGAACATGCCTGTTAAGAAATTTGCATAGCTATATTGTTACTTGTCCAATGGGAAGGAAACAAATATTTATTCATGCCAAGGGGGAACCAGTATCTATTTTTCAATTCAGACAAATTCTGAAATGAATAGTGCAGAATCTGGGTTGGGAGGCCACCAGGTATAAAACGCACTCCTTTAGATTAGGAGCAGCGACAAAAGCTGCATTAAAGGGGGCAGCAGAGGAACAGATTAACAAGCTAGGCAGGTGGAGGTCAAACTGCTTCAAGACATATGTAAGACCATAAAAAGGAAAATAATTATTAGGTGTTTTTTAGATATAGATAAGGTTAGTTAACAGTAAAGCATAATAAGCAAGTGTGTTTTAAAAAACAAACAAACAATAAGGGTGTGTTAATAACATTTCGTGGAAAATGGTAAATATTTCATTAAAGGCTTAGTAACAATGGTTAAGTGGTAACTATTCCCTGTTTTTTCTCCAGTTCACACAGGCGAAAGGGAGAGGTCGGTGAGAGTATGGATAGTGGGGCACTCCTACATAAACTGGGCTGCGGTTAAGGCGGCAAAGGATAATTACCAGCAATTAGGCTTTCACCTTCGTAAAGTGTCAGTAAGATGGATAGGGAGGAGAGGCATAAGATGAGAACACCTTACGCAGGCTATTAACCAGGCAGCGGCTAGGTGGGGGGCCCCTGATATTATAGTAATTCACTTGGGAGGAAACGACATAGGATACTGGCAGAATATAGATTTGATTGCAGTCTGACATACAGTGGCTTACTACTAAATGGAAACACCTTAGGCTAGTCTGGTTCCCCATAATATCAAGACAGATATGGGGGGGGGGGTTGAGTCACAGAGAGGAGCATTTCGGGCAAGGAAAATAATTAATAGTGCAATTACCAATTTTATCATTTGCAAAAATTAAGGCGAATTGTGCGGAGCTGTAAAGACCGGATGGGGTACACCTATCAGATATCAGGTTAGACATTTTTCTGGATGACATAAAGGTCACCTTGCAAAGCATGGTAAGTGGAGGTCACGGTCTGGTAGGGGTAGGACTAGTGCGGGAAGGTGGCGGCAAAAAGTGTCCCTTCTTTTTTTATGGTGGCGGTAATCTGCAGCCAGTATTCCTACACGGTTGGACCGAGTAACGCACAGGGTGTAAGTGGAAATATAGGTCTACAACCCTGATGGGCGAGCCGGTAATTTTTTTTCCACATGCTCAATGCAGTGTTTTGGTGCGGTGTAATTTAAGCACATAATAGGCTGGCTGGGGGAGCACAGGCTCCCTCCATTGTTTGAGAACAATTTGGTTATAATTGTCAAGTCCGCCGCAATTAAGGGGGGTTTAGTTAAGGGACTCATTGCCGTTACCGATATGTACCAAAAATAAAGTGACCTTTTCACAATTTTTGCCACTAAAATGGTGTTGTGTGTTTATTGGTAAGGGGATCTAATGAGGGCTTCAAAGAGGAGGTTTGGCTATAGTGGTTACATAGTTTTACGAAGGGAACAGTTGGCCCGAAACAACTTATGATTTCTGCTAACATTTCAATCAAATAACAATGTACAATCAATTGTGGCATATGTACATTTTAAACGTCAAATGTATTTTATTAGACTCACTTTACATTTGCATCCAGCCTACTCCGTCATTATTGATTACTATTGTCCAGGCCAGTGAACTAAAACCAATTAAAAAAATGTTCCTGCACAAGGCCTGTTTTAGTCACATAGTGCGGTTTATGGAGGGATAGCTGGATGGTCTGTATAGAATACAACTAGACAGCAGATTTGTTGCCTCACCAAATAATAAATAAATAAATAAATAAATAAATAAAAAATATATATACACTGCTTTTTTGTAAAAGAAAAGGTGTCGGTACTCATTGATTATTGATTGATATATTCTGCTCAGTAACTTTGAGAAAAGCAAAGGGACAAGATTATTTACAATGTCTGATGTAATTTGCAGTCCCCTCTTGTGAAAACTAAAGTATTTACAAAAGATTAAAAGGACATAAAGAAGCACCAAATTAACCCCCAAATCCTGCCTACACCAACCAAGCATAACACTTGCTGCCACCACCAAGATTTTTAAATTAAAAGGGTGTCTTGGAAACCCAATAACTCAGGTGGACAGGTTATGGAGCAGCAGTCTTTGTTACCGCTGCTTCATAACTGCTTCATAACACGGGCCATCAAGCTCCTTTCGGAGCTTGATATATAGGCCCCAGAATCTTAAAACACAGGCTAAAAAGACAGAAAGTGTTACAGAGGTCTGATTGCAGGGGGAGGAGGGGGTGTCATAAAAATCATGAGGGGGGTTAAGGAGACAGAGGCATACAGTGTCCAGTGAATGATAACAGACAGAGGAATTATATAGTTATACACAGGAGCATATACTGACATAAAGTTATATATATCAACATGGAATCAATATGTATAAAGATGTGAAATTATGTCTACATGCGAATCAAATCAGCCAATAGGATGTGAGCTATTGAAATTCTATTGGCTGTTTTTTTAAGGTTTTTTTGGGTGTTTTTTTTTTTTTTAGATTAGGGGTTGGGCATTTCTTTTCAGGGCAATGCAAAAGAGCTAAATGCCCTTTAAGGGCAATGCCTATACAAATGCCCTTTTCAGGACAATGGGTAGATTAGGTTTTTGTTAGAGTTAGGTTTTTATTTTGGGGGATTGGTTGGGTGGTGGGTTTTACTGTTGGGGAGTCTTTGTATTTTTTACATGTAAAAGAGCTGTTTAACTTAGGGCAATGCACTACAAAAGGCCCTTTTAAGGGCTATTGGTAGTTAATTGTAGGCTAAGGTTTTTTTATTTTGAGGGGCTTTTTTATTTTATAGGGCTATAGATTAGGTGTAAATCCTTTTTATTTTTGATAATTTCGTTTGTTATTTTTTGTAATTTAGTCTTTTATTTTTTGTAATTAGATACTTTGTAATTTTTAGAGTAGTGTTAGGATTTTTTTAATGTGTAATATAGTTTATTTAATTGGTAGTTAGTTTAATTTTAGTTTAATAGTTATATTAGTTTAATTGTTAGTTTTAAGATAGGGAAAGATATTTAATTTAAGATAGGGAAATTGTAATTTTAATATAAACTTAGGGGGGCATTAGGTTTAGAGGTTACTAGTTTAAATTAGTTTATTGCGATGTGGGGGGCTTTCAGTATAGGGGTTAATAGGTTTATTTAGTATATTTCGTTGTGGGGGGCTTGCAATTTAGGGGTTAATAGGTTTATTATAGTGGCGGCGGAATTAGGGGTTAATAACTTTAGTATAGTGGGGGCGATGTGGGTGGACGGCAGATTAGGGGTTAATAATATTTAAACAGTGTCTGCGATGCGGGGGGTTAATAATTTTTATAAGTGGCAGCAATGTCGGGAGCGGAAGATTAGGGCTTAATTCGTTTAATATAGTGTTTGCGATGCGGGAGGGTCTCGGTTTAGGGGTTGATAGGTAGTTTATGGGTGTTTAGTGTACTTTGTGACAGTTTAGTTATGAGTTTTATGAAACAGTTTAGTTGCGTAAAACTCATAACTACTGCTCTCAGATGGCAAAACAGATCTTGTCGGTATAGGCTGGAACGCAAGCTTTTTAGCCTCACTCGTAAAAACTTGTAATGGCAGCGCTATGGAAGTCCCATGAAAAAACGTAATTTTTACGTGTGCGGGACTGACGTAGCATTACAGGCTAAAAGGCTTACGGTACAGCTATACCGCAGTGGCGACTCTAAGAAAAATATATAGGGGGGGCGCATAAGATACCACAGTCAAACTGGAGGGGGGGCAATAATAATTTTCACCACTAAGTCATACCACTGAAAATAAACTAAATAAAAATACATAAATAAGATTCCAAAATACCAGAGTAATGCGATATGCACTTTTTTATTGTACTAACCTAATACTTAAAAGCGAAGTATACTAGTAAATTCTATAGTTACAATGTTTTTCTACCTTTTGTGTCTGGTAATTCACAATCAGGATATTAAAGGGATAGTCTATTCAAAATTAAACTTTCATGATTCAGATAGAGCATGCAATTTTAAGCAACTTTATAATTAATCCTATTATAATTTTTTCTTCATTCTCTTGGTATCTTTATTGGAAAAAGAAAGAATGTAAGCTTAGGAGCTAGCCCATTTTTGGTTCAGCACCCTGGGTAGGCATTTCTGATTGTTGTCTAAATGTAGCCACCAATCAGCAAGCGCTACCCTGGTGCTGTATCAAAAATGGGCCAGCTCCTAAGCTTACATCTTTGTTTTTTTTTAAAAAGATACCAAGAGAATGAAGAAAAAATTATCAAAGTAGTAAATTAGAAAAATTGCTGCTCTATCTGAATCATGAATTTTAATTTTGACTAGACTATACCTTTAAGACCAGAGCCATGCCATTATGTGAGGGTGTCTTACTGTCTGAATAAGGTTTGGATATGAAAAGATCTCAGATTGCTCATAGTTTTATTCTTTAAAGAGGCATGGGAGTAAAAGAAATAAACTTTCCTGATTCAGACAGCAGATACAATACAAAATATATAAAATAATTGCTTACGTTACCTATTTCTTCTCTTGGTATCCAAGAGAGCATACTGAGGTAGACTCAGAAGTGTGCATGTGTATTGAGCACTATAGCAGCAATATTTTCAAATGTTTGTAGCAATATGAATTGTCTACCATAATATGAATGCAAACTATAAGGAGGAAATAAAGTGCTATATAAGAAGTATTTTTTTTTATACACAATTTAATGTTAGGAACCTGAACTCTACTCTAGTAAAATTTCTGGGGGGAAAAAAAGGTCAGCTGTCTTCCACACACAAATATTTTACCAAGATATATAAAGTTGGTAACTAACAGTATAAATTTGGGGATATTTTTTTTTAGAACATTCAGTCAGCACAGTGAATCATTTATCAATCAATCTATCATCATTATGTATTCCCTTCTGGGGTTTTTAAATGATTTATTTCAATTTTTTTTTTAATGATTGACCTGCTCAAGTTAACTTGCAGACCAAATTACCAAGCACGAAGCAGATAAAAAACTTGGTATAATGGTATGGTAAGTTCTAGTTAGTTGGTATTGTACTAAGTAACAAATTTGGGTTGTTTTTTTTTTTTAAGTTTACAAGTACAGCAGAATATTCATGCAACAGTAACAGTATGATCTTTCTGTACCCTACCCCAGAATCAGCTCTCTCCTTTGAACCGGGGACGACGCGTCACAGACCGTGAGACCGGTCTTTACAATGCGCCAACCACACTCAGCCACAGCAGTGCAGTCATTCCACAACATGGAGGCAGCCAGTCAGTGCCAGGAGCTCCTTCCCCCGCGCTTCTGCAGAATCTGCACAGTGCACACGCTGCGTGCATCACCTGCTGGCTTGCTTCTCCCTCTTCCCAGAGTCTCCGGTCATGAGTTCCTTGTGCTGGGCCTGTGAAGGAACGTGACTGGCACTGGAACTGATCTGGAGAACTCAGGAGGAGGAGCAAATAACGCCAGCAGCAGCAAGCATTGCATGGGGTAATTGGAGGAGGAGTGCTGCCCATGGTGCTGCATACAGAGCAGGCTTGAGGCACGTGCTGAGTGCTGTGCTGCTGCTGGTGCGTGTGTGACCAAAATGCAAATTAAACAGAAGTTTAGAACACAACAGGGGTCACCGATCGGTCATGGTAAGAGACTGGGAGGCACGCTGCTGCTGCGCAATATACCCTTAGCCTAGTCACCCCTTAGTATGATCTCTCAGCAATATGCATAATGCATCTAATAATGACTCAAGTCAAAATAAAAAAACAGCACCAGTTTAAATTCACAAAAGTTAAAACACAATTTAAAAATACTCTCTCACACACACTCCTGACTCCTCCCTCCTCCTGGTCCCTGAAGAATTATGAAAGTGCCAGGGCTGGCGGCGGGGGGGGGGGGGGGCAAGCCATTTTCTAGGGGGGCATTTGACCCCCCAAGCTCCCCCTAGTGACGCCACTGCTATACCGACAGTTTTTTTTCAGTGTTAAAACACGAACGCAAAACTTGTAATCTAGGTGAACGAAAATATTACCATTAAGCCTGCGGACAAGGGAGGAGCAGTGGTGATCATGAATACACAGAACTACATCACAGAAGGAAATAAACAATTATCAGATCAAAATTTTACATGCTCCCAAAAATCCACAAACCAGGGAACCCAGGGAGACCAATAATAACTGGTATGAACACTCTGAGCAAATATCAGGCCTAGTGGAGAATATTCTTAAGCCCTTAGTTGTTAACACCACTGATTTTCTTAACAAAATCAGACAGATAACATAATTGCCAGAGGATACTATACTTGTGACAATGGATGTGGAATCCCTGTACATCAATATTCCACATAAAGATGGTAGTGTTGCCTGCTTAAACTTTCTTTCCTCAGACAGCTCTAACCAGACATATAGCACTTCTACAGTCAGTAAACTTACAGAATTTATACTTACCCACAATTATTTCATCTTCAATAACTCCATCTATTAACAAACCATGGGAACAGCCATGGGCACCAAAATGGCACCACTGTATGCAAACCTCTTCATGGCTGACTTAGAACAGAGATTCCTAGCCACTCATCCTCACAAACCTTTCAAATACTTTTGCTACATAGATGATATGATGGAAGGAGAAAAAAACCTATAACATTTTCATAAATCATTTAATCTATTCCATGCATCAATCAAGCTTAAAATTAACTTTTCTAAAGACTGTCAGTTTTATGGATACAACAATATCCATCACAAATGGCAAATTGCATTCATCTGTATACAGGAAACCAACAGATAGGTGCAGATACCTCCACAGCTCCAGCTCCCACCCCAATCACATTGAAAAATCCATAATCTACAGTCAGGCTACCAGATATCACAGAATTTGCTCAGACACCACGGACCATGACAAACACCTCAGCACACTGTCCCAATCATTTAGAGAAAAAGGTTACAAATCAAGGGTTATAAACAAACAAATTAACTCTGCCCTCAATACCCCATGTGAACACTAGTGATGTCTCGAATTGTTCGCCGGCGAATGGTTCCCGGCGAACATAGCTTGTTCACGTTCGCAACGGCGGGCAAACATATGCGATGTTCGATCCGCCCCCTATTCGTCATCATTGAGTAAACTTTGACCCTGTATCTCACAGTCTGCAGACACATTCCAGCCAATCAGCAGCAGACCCTCCCTCCCAGACCCTCCCAGCTCCTGGACAGCAGCCATTTTAGATTCATTCGGAAGCTGCATTCTTAGTGAGAGGAGGGACAGTGTAGCTGCTGCTGATTTAATAGGGAAATTGATAGCTAGGCTAGTGTATTCAGTGTCCACTACAGTCCTGAAGGACTCATCTGATCTCTGCTGTAAGGACAGCACCCCAAAAAGCCCTTTTTAGGGCTAGAACATCAGTCTGTTTTTTTTTCCTGTGTAATCTAATTGCAGTTGCCTGCCTGCCAGGCCCAGTTGCCCAGTGCCACCACTCATATCTGTTGTAACAGTAGTGTAAATTTAAAAAAACAAAAACTTTTTTGACTGTGAAACATCAGTCTGCTAGTGTAATCTAATTGCAGTTGCCTGCCTGCCAGCGTGTGTGCCAGGCCCACTTGCCCAGTGCCACCACTCATATCTGTTGTAACAGTAGTGTAAATTTTGTAAAAAAAATCTTTTTTAACTGTGAAACATCAGTCTGCTAGTGTAATCTAATTGCAGTTGCCTGCCTGCCAGCATGCGTGCCAGGCCCACTTGCCCAGTGTCACCACTCATATCTGGTGTAACAGTAGTATAAATTAAAAAAAACAACTTTTTGACTGTGAAACATCAGTCTGCTTGTGTAATCTAATTGCAGTTGCCTGCCTGCCAGCATGCGTGCCAGGCCCACTTGCCCAGTGTCACCACTCATATCTGGTGTAACAGTAGTATAAATTAAAAAAAACAACTTTTTTGACTGTGAAACATCAGTCTGCTAGTGTAATCTAATTTCAGTTGCCTGCCTGCCAGCATGTGTGCCAGGCTCACAGCGTATACTGTGCCCACTTGCCAAGTGCCACCACTCATATCTGGTGTAACAGTAGTGTAAATTTAAAAAAAAAACTTTTTTGACTGTGAAACATCAGTCTGCTTGTGTAATCTAATTGCAGTTGCCTGCCTGCCAGCGTGTGTGCCAGGCCCACTTGCCCAGTGCCACCACTCATATCTGTTGTAACAGTAGTGTAAATAAAAAAAAAAAACTTTTTTGACTGTGAAACATCAGTCTGCTAGTGTAATCTAATTGCAGTTGCCTGCCAGCGTGTGTGCCAGGCTCACAGCGTATACTGTGCCCACTTGCCCAGTGCCACCACTCATATCTGGTGTAACAGTAGTGTAAATTTAAAAAAAAACTTTTTTGACTGTGAAACATCAGTCTGCTAGTGTAATCTAATTGCAGTTGCCTGCCTGCCAGCGTGTGTGCCAGGCCCACTTGCCCAGTGCCACCACTCATATCTGTTGTAACAGTAGTGTAAATTTTGTAAAATGAAAACTTTTTTGACTGTGAAACATCAGTCTGCTAGTGTAATCTAATTGCAGTTGCCTGCCTGCCAGCATGTGTGCCAGGCCCACTTGCCCAGTGCCACCACTCATATCTGGTGTAACAGTAGTATAAATTTAAAAAAAACAAAACTTTTTTGACTGTGAAACATCAGTCTGCTTGTGTAATCTAATTGCAGTTGCCTGCCTGCCAGCGTGTGTGCCAGCCCCACTTGCCCAGTGCCACCACTCATATCTGTTTTAACAGTAGTGTAAATTTAAAAAAAAAACTTTTTTGACTGTGAAACATCAGTCTGCTAGTGTAATCTAATTGCAGTTGCCTGCCTGCCAGCGTGTGTGCCAGGCTCACAGCGTATACTGTGCCCACTTGCCCAGTGCCACCACTCATATCTGGTATAACAGTAGTGTAAATTTAAAAAAAAAACTTTTTTGACTGTGAAACATCAGTCTGCTTGTGTAATCTAATTTCAGTTGCCTGCCTGCCAGCATGTGTGCTAGGGCCACTTGCCCAGTGCCACCACTCATATCTGTTGTAACAGTAGTGTAAATTAAAAAAAAAACTTTTTTGACTGTGAAACATCAGTCTGCTAGTGTAATCTAATTGCAGTTGCCTGCCAGCATGTGTGCCAGGCTCACAGCGTATACTGTGCCCACTTGCCCAGTGCCACTCATATCTGGTGTAACAGTAGTGTAAATTTAAAAAAAAACTTTTTTGACTGTGAAACATCAGTCTGCTTGTGTAATCTAATTGCAGTTGCCTGCCTGCCAGTGTGTGTGCCAGGCTCAAAGCGTATACTGTGCCCACTTGCCCAGTGCCACCACTCATATCTGGTGTAACAGTAGTGTAAATTTAAAAAAAAAAATTTTGACTGTGAAACATCAGTCTGCTTGTGTAATCTAATTGCAGTTGCCTGCCTGCCTGCCTGCCAGCGTGTGTGCCAGACCCACTTGCCCAGTGCCACCACTCATATCTGGTGTAACAGTAGTGTAAATTAAAAAAAACAAACTTTTTTGAGTGTGAAACATCAGTCTGCTAGTGTAATCTAATTGCAGTTGCCTGCCTGCCAGCGTGTGTGCCAGGCTCACAGCGTATACTGTGCCCACTTGCCCAGTGCCACCACTCTTATCTGGTGTAACAGTAGTGTAAATTTAAAAAAAAAAAAACTTTTTTGACTGTGAAACATCAGTCTGCTTGTGTAATCTAATTGCAGTTGCCTACCTGCCAGCGTGTGTGCCAGGCCAACTTGCCCAGTGCCACCACTCATATCAAAATTCCATGCCATATACACGTCCCCTAATAGGGGACGTAACAGGGATTACACTGATAGGAATGAAGAAAGATTGATAATAGGAGTAAATTAGAAAGTTGCTTAAAATTGCATGCTCTATCTGAATCACAAAAGAAAAAATTTGGGTTCAGTGTTCCTTTAATCCATTATCAAAACTTTTTTGTAATGTACTTTCATATACTGTAGTCAATTACATTGTATAATCCACACTCTCTATGCATATGTACACAAGTAAGCCAATGTCCACACTTTTGTCATTATTATTATTCCGCTTTTTCTTTCTTTCCTTTCTCCTTTTTTGACTATATATTCCCTTGTACTACCTAATTTCACAATTTTATACATATTGATTCCATGTTCATATATATGTCAGTATATGCTCTGTGTATAACCATATATTTCCCCTGTCTGTTTTCCTTCACTGGACACTGTATGCCTCTGTCTCCTTAACCCCCCTCATGATTTTATGACATCCCCTCCTCCCCCTGCAATCAGACCTCTGTAACACTTTCTGTCTTTTTAGCTTCTGTTTTAAGATATAATCTGTAAATCCCATCAAATTAGTCAGTACTGCTTCAGACTTGAAAAAGGAGGACATTCTTCCGAAAACTTGTCATCTTATAAATGTATAGTTAGTCCAATAAAAAAGTATCAATGCTCAATGCAATACTCTTGTTATTTTGAGATATATATATATATATATATATATATATATATATGCACATTTACTGTGCTGCACCCTTTCATAGCTCTTTGTAAAATAAGGAATATAGAGACCCATGGCTGGAGTTGTAGATGTTCCATGGATAAAAATAGGATAGGAGGAAACATAGTTGGGCTGGACAGTGTGGATAAGCAGGAATGAACTGCAACACAGTTTACCTCTTTTCATTACGATGATTTCTTTACTCTGATAAACTAGTAGTCCCCAAAAGGTGCTATTAAACACCCTGACAAATGTAGCTACTCTAATTGCTGAGACTTTCTTGTGTTCTGCTATATATAAACAGCATGTAAACCGAAAGTATATCTGTGTTATGTACGTTTTACCATCTTGTATGTGTTTAACATTTTATTTTTATTTATTTTGTACTGTGCCACAAATGTTTGTTCTGCAAGCAATTTCTGTTGTTTTATGCTGGTGTATTAATTGTAGGAGCTCATGTTTCTCATTACCGGTAAACAGAATTCTACATAATGTTATATTTAATGTTATGTCTGTTGTAGAAATAAAAATGATATTTTTAAGAAAAATAAAATAGAAAGGATACACATATATGTTTTAACTTTTTTCCATAGCGGTGTTCACTGGGCTAACAATGACTAGATATAGAGAATAGTGAATTAGTTACAGGAACATTGTAATAAAAAAATTGATTAGGTATATAAAAGCCCAAAGGCTTTTTGAAAATATTTAAAGTTAAAACTGGTAAATTTCAAGTGAAATATCAGCTGTATGCTTCCTACTTATGCCAATTGGCTGACAAGAACAACTCACATAGGGCAGATTCCGAGAGGAGCGTTATTTAACGCTCCCGCTGAAGTGTTAACTACCCTAGAATTAAGCTCGTCGGGTTGCGCTCGTATTATGAGTTGAAAGTAAACTGTTTTCACTCTCGCACTAACCCGATGAGCGCAAAAATCTGAACTTATAATATCAGATACGTGTTCACGTATTCCCCCATAGAGGTAAATGGAGCAAAAACCTAACACCCTACTCGTGCGCAAACCCAATTGCATATTCTCATGTGCACTAACCCAAAATGAAAATATGAATATTACACATTCCAATGTTCTTCACATAGCAAAATATGTTCTATTTATTCATAAATACATATTTTTATATATATATCTGATGGTATTTTAGTACAATATATTTATAACAAAATTTATGCTTACCTGATAAATTTCTTTCTTTCCGGATATGGAGAGTCCACAATGTCATTCAATTACTGTTGGGAATATCACTCCTGGCAAGCAGGAGGAAGCAAAGAGCACCACAGCAAAGCTGTTAAGTGTCACTCACCTACCCATAATCCCCAGTCATTCGAACCGAAGGGAAATGGAAAAAGAATAACACAAAGGTGTAGAGGTGCCTGAGGTTTAGTCAAAAATAACTGTCTTAATAAAGGGTGGGGTTGTGGACTCTCTATATCTGGAAAGAAAGACATTTATCAGGTAAGCATACATTTTGTTTTCTTTCCTAAGATATGGAGAGTCCACAACGTCATTCAATTACTAGTGGGAACCAACACCCAAGCTAGAGGACACAGAATGAACAGTGAGGGAGAACAAGACAGGCAGACCTAAACAGAAGGCATCACCACTTGAAAAACCTTTCTTCCAAAAGAGGCCTCAGCTGAGGCAGAAGTATCACATTTGTAAACTTTGGAAAAAGTATGCAGAGAGGACCAAGTTGCAGCCTTTCAAATCTGTTCCACAGAAGCTTCATTTTTGAAAGCCCAAGAAGAGGAGACAGCTGATAGCTGTAATTCTCTTAGGAGGCTGCTGTCCAGCAGTCTCATAGGCAAAACGAATCATACTTCTTAACCAGAGAGAAAGAGAAGTAGAAGTAGCCTTCTGACCCTTACTCTTTCC
Organism: Bombina bombina; assembly: GCF_027579735.1. Lineage (NCBI taxonomy): Eukaryota > Metazoa > Chordata > Amphibia > Anura > Bombinatoridae > Bombina > Bombina bombina. The sequence goes on from NW_026512104.1 coordinate 61,587, forward strand.
TGTAAAACAAACAAACAGGGCAGAAGACTGGCGAAAATCCTTAGTCGCCTGTAGGTAGAATTTTAGAGCATGCACAACATCCAAGTTGTGCAACAGACCTTCTTTATGAGAAGAAGGATTGGGACAGAGAGAAGGAACAACAATTTGATGATTAATATTTCTATCCAAAACCACTTTAGGAAGAAACCCCAATTTGCTACGAAGAACCGCCTTATCCGCATGAAAGATAAGTTAAGGCGAATCACACTGCAAAGCCAAAAGTTCAGAAACTCTCAGAGCGGAAGAGATAGCAATAAGAAACAAAACCTTCCAAGATAGCACCTTAATATCTATGGAATGCATTGGCTCAAACGGAGCCTGCTGCAAAACTTGCAGAACAAGATTAAGACTCCAAGGAGGAGCAACAGGTTTAAACACAGGCCTGATTCTGACCAGGGCCTGACAAAAAGATTGAACATCTGGCACATCCGCCAGACGCTTGTGTAACAAAATGATAATGCAGAAATCTGACCTTTCAGAGAACTGACTGACAACTGTTTCACCAGACCTTCCTGGAGAAAAGACAAAATTCTAGGGATCCTGACCCTATTCCAAGAGTAGCCCTTAGATTCACACCAATAAAGGTATTTATGCCATACCTTATGGTACATTTTTCGAGTAACAGACTTGTGAGCCTGGATCATGGTCTCAATGACCTACTCAGAAAATTCATGCTTAGACAGAACTAAGCAGTCAATCTCCAAGCAGTCAGCTTCAGAGAAACGAGATTTGGATGGAGGAAAGGACCCTGAGTTAGAAGGTCCTTTCTTAGAGGCAACCTCCAAGGCGGCCGAGATTACATCTTCACTAGGTCTGCATACCAGATCCTGCGAGGTCATGCAGGAGCTATTAAAATTACTGATACTCTCTCTTGTTTGACACGAGCAATAACTCGTGGAAGGAGCAGAAATGGAGGAAACAGGTAAGCTAGACCAAATTCCAAAGGAACTGCCAGCATCTATCAGAGCGGCCTGAGTATCTCTTGACCTTGAACCGTACTTGGAAGCTTGGCATTCTGCCGAAACTCCATCAGATCCAACTCCGGCACCCCCCCATTTGAGGGTTAACCTTGAGAACACCTCTGGATGGAGAGCCCACTCTCTGGATGAAATGTCTGTCTGCTCAGGAAATCCACTTTCCTGTTGTTCACTCCAGGAATGTGGATGGCAGATAGACAACAATTGTGAGCTTCCGCCCACTGAATAATCCGTGCCACCTTCTTCATGGCTAAGGAACTCCGAGTTCCTCCCTGGTGGTTAATGTAAGCCACTGTGGTGATGTTGTCCGACTGAAACCTGATAAACTGGGCTAAAGACAATTGAGGTCAAGACATCAGAGCATTGTAAAATGTTCTCAACTCCAAGATGTTTATGGGGAGAGCAGACTCTTCCCGAGTCCATAGTCCCTGCTCCTTTAATGAGTCCCAGACTGCTCCTCAGCCTAGTAGACTGGCGTCCATGGTCATAATCACCCAGGAAGTTCTCTGGAAGCATGTGCCCTGAGACAGATGGTCCTGAGAAAGTCACCATGGGAGAGAGTCTCTTGTCGACTGGTCTCGATCTATTCTCTGAGACAGATCCAAATGGTCTCTGTTCCATTGTCTGAGCAGGCATAATTGCAGAGCCTCAAATGGAATCGAGCAAAGGGAATGATGTCCATGAAAGAGACCATCAGACCAATTACCTTCATACATTGAGCCACTGATGGCTGAACAGTAGACTGAAAAGAGAGGCAAGAAGAGAGAATTTTGGATTTTCTGACCTACGTCGGAAATTTTTTCATAGATAGGGAATCTATTATGGTCCCTAAGAAAACCACCCTTGTAGGTGGAACAAGGGAACTCTTTTCCAGATTCACTTTCCAACTGTGGGAATGTAGAAAAGACAACAAGATCTCTGTATGAGAGTTTGCTTGTTGAAAAGATGGCGCCTGAACCAGTATGTCGTCCAGGTATGGCGCCACTGCAATTTCCTGAGACCTGATCACTGCTAAGAGAGCCCCCAGAACCTTTGAGAAAATTCTGTGAGCTTTTTCAAGTCCAAATGGAAGAGCCACAAACTGAAAGTGTTTGTCTAGAAAGACGAATCTAAGGAATTTGTGTGGATGGGAACATGAAGATACGTGTCCTTCAGGTCATGAACTGACCCTCTGTCACAATTGAGCTCTGTCTCTTTAAGGGGCGTCTCGATCCTTACCGCACTTGCCCTATAAAGGATCATGTAACATTCAATACTTTGCTTGGTATTGAAGTTACATGCTTCTTTCACAGCCTGTTCCGGATCTTCCTGCTCCTGTTAGCATCCTCTGACTGATTCACTCTGATACGTGACGCCACCTGAACTTCCGGTTTCATGAACCAGGACGCTGTGTCTCTCTGTGTCCTGTGCTGCAGCTCTGATCACTGCTCTCCCATCTTCCTGCTGTCTGCCTCTCAGCACACTGAACCACCATTGATATTTGATTACCTTGACCCTCCGGAGGTGAGTCTTTACTTGACTTTGAACCAACCACATATATATATATATATTTATTTTTTTCAATCCGATTTTTGTGTCATTGCCAATTTTGATATTTTTAGCATGCATGTTATTTCACTCTGAAGTTTATTATAGATCCCTAACTGCATCTTTTCAATTACTAATAGTAATGAGAACCACAATCAAACTCTGCTTTATTGTTCATGACAGCAGGAGATCTTACAATAAAATCCACTCACCCAGATTATATGAGAGTTTATTTAGATTAAACCTTACTATAATCTACGTGAGACACACTCTAATTTTAAGGTCTTATAAATAAGTATAATAATTATAGTCAAATTCTAACTTCAAGTTAGTGTGTATTACACAATACCAAGCCAAAAAAAGAAAATGTTGAACCCTGCTGATCTACAGGCCCATGTCATGGAACTCTCTCATAAAGTAGACCAATTAACAAAGGGTCCCAGAGAACTTAACTCTGAAAATCTAACACTAAAAAGTATTATAAAAGAAGGATTTAGCACTCCTCCTGTTCCTCCTGAACCCCCCCGTACCCCCCCCTGAATATTTCTCAGGTGATAGGAAGTCATTCAGACAGTTCTACAATGCATGTAGAATGTTTATTACATTGAAACCTATAACATTTCCCACTGAAAGAGTTAAGATACTAACAATTATATCTTATCTAAGAGGAGAACCCCGTGCGTGGGCTGATTCTCTCTATGAAGCAAATGACACTATACTTGAGTCTGTAGACAAATTTTTTAAAGCAATGTCAGACTTATATGAAGATCCCCATAAACAACTAACTGCAGAAAATACCCTATGTAATCTGAAACAGAACAAAAGACATGTAGAGAACTACATTTCTGAGTTTAAGATTTGGCAAAAAGACACTCAATGGAACCAGATTTCATTAAAGAACCAATTCAGACTAGGTCTATCAGACCCAATAAAAGATGAATTGGTCAGAATTTATCTCCCAGACTCCCTAGAGGCACTAATGGCCCTTACTATTAAAATAGATAGGAGAATAAGAGAGAGAAAATTAGAAAAACAGACTTATGACACTGTGACCAGACATTATCAGCCTTGTCCTGTGACGTATAGCCCTAAAGGTACTACAGAAGCCATGGAAATTGGGTTTATCAAGGGACCGTTATCCCCTGAAGAAAAATCTCATTGTAAGGAACATTCACTCTGTATGTACTGTGCTTCCAAGGATCACTCTGTCAACGACTGTCCATCTCTGAAAAGGCAAAGAATGGTGAGTCAATTTGTACGTTACATAATATTACACTGTCTACCCATAATCCTCCATACTTACTAGTTGCCATTTCGTTACAGTGGTAAAAACAGCGACTAAACCTTGAGGCAGTTGTGGACTCTGGCACTTATGCAAATTATATAGATATCTCCATAGTTAAGACTAATAAAATACCGCTTGTTGTGAAAAAGCATCCTGTCTCTGTACGTTTGATTGATGGTAATAGACTTTCCAATGGTCCCATTACACATCAAACAATTCCTATACTTGTTAATATTAACAGTAATCATCAAGAGTATATATCATTTGATGTCATTACCTCTCCTATATTCCCACTTATACTAGGCCTACACTGGTTAAGACAACACCAACCTATGGTACATTGGAAGCAAAACAGTATAGAATTTACTTCAGAGTATTGTAACTCTACCTGTTTACTTCCCCAATCTCTACTCCACATAGATCAAGATAGTGGTCTAATTCCCAATCAGTACCAAGATTTCTCACTAGTCTTTGATAAAATACAGGCGGAATCACTTCCCCCTCATAGGGAATATGACTGCCCTATAAAACTTATACCAGGGTCAGACATCCCATATGGACATATCTTCCCCTTATCACAAATTGAATTAGCCAGATTAAAAGAATATATTAACGAAAACCTCAGGAAGGGATTCATAAGACCATCCACCTCCCCTGCTGGTGCCGGCATATTTTTTGTCACCAACAAAGACAAAACTATTAGGCCTATAGTGGATTACCGTGAGCTCAATAAGCGCTCTGCCAAAGATCGTTATCCTCTGCCACTCATCCCTGAGCTTATAGAAAGATTGAATGGGTCATCTATTTTTACCAAACTTGACCTTAGAGGTGCTTACAATCTTATCCGCATGCCCTCAGGGGATGAGTGGTTAACGGTGTTCCGTACACGGTACAGACTTTTTGAGTACACGGTAATGCCATTTGGGCTATGTAACGCCCCTGCAACGTTTCAATGTTACATCAATGATATATTTCGTGACTTATTAGACACCTTTATTGTATATATCTTGATGATATTCTTATATTCTCTAATACGTTGACTGAACATGTTAAAAACGTAAGGACAGTTTTATCACATCTGCAGCACATAAACTCTACGTCAAGGCTGAGAAATGCATTTTTCACATTAATGACATTACCTTCCTGGGGTATCACATTTCATCAAAGGGAATCCAGATGGAAGATTCCAAGGTGAAAGTGATAGTGGAATGGCCCATACCCCGTAATAAAAAACATGTACAGAAATTTTTAGGATTTTCGAATTTCTATCGGAAATTCATCAAAGGATTCTCTCACATTACTAAATCCCTTACCAATCTCACTAAAAATAATACACCTTTTGTCTGGAACCCCTCAGCTAATGAAGCCTTTAATTATCTCAAAAAAGCGTTCATCACTGCTCCCATTCTTACTTATCCAGATCCACAGCTCCAATACACCCTTGAGGTGGATGCCTCTGAGTATGCGGTGGGGGCCGTACTTTCACAAAGATCCAAAATCACCAACAAATTACATCCAGTAGCATTTTATTCTCATGTTCTCTCACCTTCTGAACTTAACTACCATGTAGGGGAGAAGGAATTGCTTGCCATGAAAAGTGCCCTGGTCAATTGGAGACATCTATTGGAGGGGACCACTGAACCAATCATTATATATACTGATCATAGGAATTTGCAGTATCTCAAAACCAACCGAACACTCACATCTAGACAGGTCCGATGGAGTCTGTTCTTCTCAAGGTTTAACTACGTCATCACCTATAGGTCAGCCTCCCTGAACACAAAAGCATCTATCTAGATTACCTCCAAAACCTACTCCATTATCACACACAGGCACTCTTGTTCCCCCAAAATGTACTATAGGTAGTATTATAGATTTCACTACAAAATTAAAAAACGAACAAGCTACTGATACATCAAAAAACACATATAACCTATCTTGTCATCATGATGGGATACTCTACCATCAAGATAAGACTTCACATACTTGAGCTGGTACATGATTCCAAGCTCTCTGGACACCCAGGGGTCAATAAGACCCATAGATTACTCAAAAGATTGTATTGGTGGCCAGGAATGTTACATGATGTACAAAACCACATATCTACCTGCAAAACTTGCACTATCTGTAAAATAGACAGGAAACATCCTCCAGGATATTTACTTTCTCTTCCTATACCCAAAAGGCCATGGAGTGAAATTGCCATAGATTTTATTGTTGAACTACCCAAATCTGGTGGAAACAATACAATCATGGTCATACTTGATCTTTTTTCGAAAATGTCACATTTCGTCCCTTTTCATAAGCTCCCTACTAGCATGGAGACGGTAACTTTACTGCTCGAAAATGTAATTAAATTACATGGGATACCCTCATCCATCACAACAGACAGAGGGACCCAATTTACCTCCCGCCTTTGGAAACAACTATGTAACTCCCTTGATATGATATAGATCAACGACTATCATCTGCCTTTCACCCCCAGACAAACAGGCAGACAGAACATACCAATCAGTCGTTGGAAGAGTATATCCGTTGTTTTTCAACCCAACAACAGGATAACTGGAGTCAATTACTTCCTATAGCTGAATTTGCGCACAACAATACCTACCACACATCAATTAAAGATACGCCTTTCCATGCCAATTATGGCTTCCATCCATCATTCCACCTATTTCCTGATAGACAAAGTGATTGTTCCATAATCAATGATTTCACTAATACCATTTCAGAAACCTTTACATTGCTTTCAGAAACACATATACACATATAAAAAAATACATATGTACACATATTTAGATATATATTGAATACATACAAACACATATTTAGAGGTGTAAATGTATGTATCACTATGTTAAAGCCCTTTGCCTGCCTTTTAGTCCTCCTATCTTTGAGCCCTTATAACTTTTTTGTGCATTTAAAAAAAAAAATTCTTTAGATAATGTTACTATAAGTTTGACACTTTTTTGTTTAGCGAAACAGTTAACCAGGGCTCTGAGGACACGCTAATCGTTCTAGCATAAATTACAATTGTGCTTAAATGATCAGATTTCCTTTCAACTTTTATTACGAGCGGTAAACCTGCTGAGTGCAAACAGCCGCGATAAACCCCTTATCGCTCTTGTGTAGCTGTAAGCGATCCACTCGTAATCTGGCACATAGTTTTCTTGGTGGAGGGGGAACACTTAAGACAGGAACATGTAAAAAACATAAACAAATAAACAGTGCAATACAATTTTAAATGTCCTATTTTAGATAAATCACAGATAACAATAACTATAATGTTCATGTGACTAGTTATATTATACAGGGAGTGCAGAATTATTAGGCAAGTTGTATTTTTGAGGATTAATTTTATTATTGAACAACAACCATGTTCTCAATGAAGCCAAAAAAACTCATTAATATCAAAGCTGAATAGTTTTGGAAGTAGTTTTTAGTTTGTTTTTAGTAATAGCTATTTTAGGGGGATATCTGTGTGTGCAGGTGACTATTACTGTTAATAATTATTAGGCAACCTAACAAAAAACAAATATATACCCATTTCAATTATTTATTTTTACCAGTGAAACCAATATAACATCTCAACATTCACAAATATACATTTCTGACATTCAAAAACAAAACAAAAACAAATCAGTGACCAATATAGCCACCTTTCTTTGCAAGGACACTCAAAAGCCTGCCATCCATGGATTCTGTCAGTGTTTTGATCTGTTCACCATCAACATTGCATGCAGCAGCAACCACAGCCTCCCAGACACTGTTCAGAGAGGTGTACTGTTTTCCCTCCTTGTAAATCTCACATTTGATGATGGACCACAGGTTCTCAATGGGGTTCAGATCAGGTGAACAAGGAGGCCATGTCATTAGATTTTCTTCTTTTAAACCCTTTCTTGCCAGCCACGCTGTGGAGTACTTGGACACGTGTGATGGAGCATTGTCCTGCATGAAAATCATGTTTTTCTTGAAGGATGCAGACTTCTTCCTGTACCACTGCTTGAAGAAGGTGTCTTCCAGAAACTGGCAGTAGGACTGGGAGTTGAGCTTGACTCCATCCTCAACCCGAAAAGGCCCCACAAGCTCATCTTTGATTATACCGGCCCAAACCAGTACTCCAACTCCACCTTGCTGGCGTCTGAGTCGGACTGGAGCTCTCTGCCCTTTACCAATCCAGCCACGGGCCCATCCATCTGGCCCATCAAGACTCACTCTCATTTCATCAGTCCATAAAACCTTAGAAAAATCAGTCTTGAGATATTTCTTGGCCCAGTCTTGACGTTTCAGCTTGTGTGTCTTGTTCAGTGGTGGTCGTCTTTCAGCCTTTCTTACCTTGGCCATGTCTCTGAGTATTGCACACCTTGTGCTTTTGGGCACTCCAGTGATGTTGCAGCTCTGAAATATGGCCAAACTGGTGGCAAGTGGCATCTTGGCAGCTGCACGCTTGACTTTTCTCAGTTCATGGGCAGTTATTTTGCGCCTTGGTTTTTCCACACGCTTCTTGCAACCCTGTTGACTATTTTGAATGAAACGCTTGATTGTTCGATGATCACGCTTCAGAAGCTTTGCAATTTTAAGAGTGCTGCATCCCTCTGCAAGATATCTCACTATTTTTTTACTTTTCTGAGCCTGTCAAGTCCTTCTTTTGACCCATTTTGCCAAAGGAAAGGAAGTTGCCTAATAATTATGCACACCTGATATAGGGTGTTGATGTCATTAGACCACACCCCTTCTCATTACAGAGATGCACATCACCTAATATGCTTAATTGGTAGTAGGCTTTCGAGCCTATACAGCTTGGAGTAAGACAACATGCATAAAGAGGATGATGTGGTCAAAATACTCATTTGCCTAATAATTCTGCACTCCCTGTATATGTATGTAAGTAAAACAGTCTAGGGCTTTAAGGATCTTGATAATGTCTGTGAGATTTAAGTAATCTGTGCCTCTGTGTTTGGCACCCTCACAATCCCCCCTGAACTAACTAAGATTTCCAAGTTTCTTTGTCTAGTATTTAACCAGACAGTCTCTAAATGAATGTCTAGGGAAATGACTTTTGAAAATAAAACTGCACATTTAACTGATTGGGTCTAAACTGAGATCTGATATGGGCATATGGCTGGCAGGAACCACATGGTTGTGAATCTGATGTGGGCAGATAACTATCAGATGCTACAGGGAATGGTTCTGATCTGAAGTATGATATTGGCATATGAATGACATTGACTGCAAAGCCAAAATATTGTACAGATCAAACTGGGGAGGGAGATCAATGGTTTAGTAAGAATCCCCAATTTTGTATTTGCAGTCCTGATTGCAAAACATGATTTGATCCTTAATGTACAAACTACTTATTTCCTTAAAGTGCTAACACTCTATAATATTAGCACTGCTGATCAAAATGAAAGGTGTACGTTGTTACAAAATAGATTGTTTACATCAAAGTTAAAAGAAAATGTATTTAATAAACAAAGTTATGCTTAGAATGCCATTTTGCCCAGCTACTCAGACCTGGCATCTGGTAACTGCTTTGCTATAACAAAAAAACAGTTTCTTCCAAAGGAATGTGTGCTCTTAATTAAATTAAGCTGTTGCAAAATGAGTCAAAGCAATACACATACAGTGTAATGCAATGCACTATGACAATGTTGGAATATGATGCTCTGGTTTTCTGTTCAAGCCTAGATTACTCTCCATATAATTAAAGCATTTTATTTATTGCCCAATGTTGCCTTTAATATATATATATATATATATATATATATATATATATATATATATATATATATATATATTTAAAAAATGCCAGGTAAATTACAAAGTATTTTAAACAAATAAAATATTTTGCATTCATTTTTTTAAAGTTGGTATTTGTTAAATGCTCATTAGCTACAACTGGTTTGACTTTCAAAATATAAGGTAGTGTTTAGACTTAGTGGTGATACCAATATTGAACAGCAGATGTCGCTATACTATAAGGGAGATTATCATTTTATCTGACCATTCAATAATTACCTGCACTTTTCTAACTCCGTTACTGATGTTCTGCGAATATATATAAAGAAACAGTAGACACCTAATTACAAGACATTTTTGTTGTCTTACTATCGAATGACATATCAGCCAGGTATAAACATTTTTAAAACAAATTAACATCTTGTGTGTTGTTTTTCAATAGCCAAACACCACCTCATTTGGAGAAGCCAATGTGAGCTTGAGCCTGCAGCTGACAGGCTAGCCACTGTCATTATGGTAATATAAAGTGCATTATTTTCCATTTCTTATCTGTTAAAGCCATTTAGGGAAATATATCTAGCAGGGTTAGCCTTGAAAAGTCTGCAGTGTTTTTCTGTTCTAAGAATTAGAAAAACCTCCATTTTCATAGCTAAATTATTGCAAAGCATCTTGCAAAGTTGTTTTAATATGCGTAACAAAAGCCTTTTAAAGTAAAACATCAAGGTGTTTACTGTCCTTTTAAGAAGTTATAGGTTTTCTTATTAACCCTTTGATGACCGGGTTAATTTGTCTACATGGGAAAAAATGTTCCGATGTAAACAAGCTGAAATCCTGGATCGTGCACACAATCGCAAGATTTCAATGATGGGATCGGGTCAGGGGGGCGTCCCTGTGATGCTAGGGCAGCTCTCCAGACCACGATCACATCGTGGAAGCGCAGTTGGCTTTACGACAGCCAACGGTTATGACGTTCTATTCCGTCAGTACGGCACTAAAGCCCAGTGTATTTGTGACGGAATAGAACGGCATAATGTCGTTAAAAGGTTAAAGTTTTTTAGTTTGTTGACAACTGCAAGAAATAAAGACAGCTAATGGTCTTTTTGTGAGATATATATATATACAGTATATATATATAAAGACTTCTTCACTGAAATAGTTTTTAGACTCTTGTTGCCCTAGGTTGTAAGCTTTTAATCGCAAAACATGAATGAGCAACCTATGTTGTTTGACATTATTATTATTCTCATGATCACGTTTGCTTTCTGTAGGACACATCTATGGTTACGTGGTTGTTAGTAAACCGACAGAGCCCCCCTTGCATTTCTTAACAGATATCTATTGTTGTCAAACTACCACTAAAGAACGTCTATAAAACTCTACATTTATTTCAATATCTCTCTAGCGTGCTCTCTCTTGTCTTTTGCTATGTGTAGCAGCATCTATGCGCAGTCCTGATCCATGTGTAAGGAAATGCGCATGCACATCAGAAATGCACACAGGCACTGCAGCTAGAGTTTCATTACTGAAGCGCAAACAACAGAACACTTATGGAGAGGATGGTACAGTATCTGTGCTGCCTGTTTTGGGGAGAAATGAAAAGAAAATGCATTCAGCTGAGGGGAGGGGCTGGGGGCTTGTTAAAGGGATATTAAACAGTATGAGATTGAAATATAAAATGTTTAATTATGTGCAGTTAAAAACGTAATATACTTTTATTATTTATTTTCTTCCCTTTTCTTGTAATTTAAAGGGACAGTCAACACCAGAATTGTTGTTGTTTAAAAAGATAGATAATCCCTTTATTACCCATTCTCCAGTTTTGCACAACCAACACTGTTGTAGAAATACACTTTTTACCTCTGTGATTACCTTGTATCTAAGCCTCTACAGACTGCACCCTTATTTCAGTTCATTTGACAGACTTGCATTTTAGCCACTCAGTGCTCACTCCTCGGTAAATTCATGTGCATGAGCTCAATGTTTTCTATATGAAACACATGAACTAATGCCCTCTAGTGGTGAAAAACTGTGAAAATGCTTTCAGATTAGAGGCGGCCTTTAAGGTCTAAGAAATTAGCATATGAACCTCCTAGGTTTAGCTTTCAACTAAGTATACCAAGAGAACAAAAAAAAGTAAATTGGAAAGTTGTTTAAAATTACATGCCCTATTTGAATCAAGAAAGTTTTTTTGGACTTGACTGTCCCTTTAACTCTGAAAATTCTTGTTTTTCTTAAATTCCACTCAGTTTCTATAAAGTAATGGATGCCGCCATGTCTAAACTTAAGTTTTAAGCTTATCTCACTCTCCTGCTGCAAACAATTAGGAACAGATATAAAACAGGCAATAAAACTGACTAATACAAACAAGGTTGTGTGGGATTCCACAAACTCTATTGCCTGGTTTATAGATTGTTCTTCACAGAAGACAGAGAAAATTAGAAAACCTTTCAAACATGGCAGAATCCATTACTTTACAGAATCTAAAGTACTTTATAGAAACTAAGGGCTAGATTACAAGTGGAGCGCTAAATTATCGCGCTCCTGCAAAAGGGCAAATTTGACCGCTTGCGATCGCACAATAATTATTCAGCCTTTACAAGCGCTTATAAAATGAACCAGAGATTAGATCTCAGGTTAATTTTATAAATTTGCCCCAAATGCCCCCAAAATACATTCTAGTGCAAACTTTTATTCCTAAAATCCAGTGCTATGACACAACATACCTTTGCAATCCTGTTTTTAGGCTTGGTCTGAACATTTTTTAAGTAAAATACAACAAGATAGCCGCAATTTTTGGCAAAGTGACTAAAATATGTGCATACTTTATTCCTGATTGTAATCATACTTGTCTTGAAAGTGTTGTAAAAGGCAATAACACACACACACTCTCATACAACACACACCACACACCACAAACACTCTCTTACAACACACACACCACACCCTCATATAACACACACACCACACACTCCCATACAACGCACACTCTAACACACACACTCTTATACAACGCACACTCTTATATAATACACACACCAAACATACTTCCTATAACACACACACACAAGTCACAACCCAGGAAATATGGTGTTGCGACCCAGTAATTGGTCCCGACCAGTGGTTTGAAGAACCCTGCTCTAGTATATTTTATTAAAAATAAATACACTAGGCAGTATTTTGGGGGTAAAGTTGGAGGGAGTGTGGTGTTAGAAAAAAAATGGCACTGAAAAGTGCCTTTACATTGTGGTCTATGGGAACTGAGTGTTCCCTGTAAATATATATGTAAATGCTTATATACATATATATTTATGTGTTAAAATGTTTACTTCCAAATGAAAGTGAAACTAGAAACAGCAGATGAAGTAAAACTAACTTGTATTCGTATAAAGTTAAAATGCTAATGTTAAGGTTCAGAGGTCAAAATTCAGAACAAAAACACACAGTTTACGCATTTCGGCTAAGTGCGTGTCTGCTAAGTGCCGTATTTATAACTGTCAGTTATGAATACGAGGCTTAGATGAAACGCGTAAACTGTGTGTTTCTGTCTTGATTTTTGACCTGTGAACCTTACCATGGACACTTAAATTTTATACAAATAAAAGTCAAGTTTTTCTTCATCCGCTGTTTCCAGTTTCACTTTCGTTTGTATTTATACTTGCCTGAATGAAACAGCGGCACCTCCAGATACTGATTCTATTCTCAGAGGCTCCATTTGAGAAACAAAGGCAGTGATGCCCTTGACGAGCTGACCCCATGATCGAAACAAGAGACCCATAGCGGTGTAGAAGCAGTGACGCACTATGTGAGCACAGACTACCGATTAAATGCAGGAAAAGGCTTCCCCATGAAGAGGTTGTATGTGACTCTGTGATAGTAAAAGGAACCGTAAGTGGTTTAGTGGCATTTGAGGCTGCCGGGGATTATACAGGTTGGAACTTGTTACTCCACTCCTCCATTCTGTCTGTAAAGTGAGCAATGATATATTTTCTAGAGTGTTGGTAGCAGCTTAGCGATTTGTTTGTTAAAATGTGTATATACATGTATATAATGTGTATGTAATAAATATATATAAATATATTAGTGATGGAGTGGCACCGCTAAAAAACATAACTATATGAATAGTAAAAGGTGCTGGGGAAAAAACATAGATACCACAATCTATAGAATATTTATAATACAAATAAAAGATTCCGGCAAATAACATCAGAATAACAAGTAATAATTAAAAAAAATGAAAAAGTAGCTTTATTAAACTTCTCAAAGAAGCACCATGAAACATCATCTCTAAAAAATTTACAAATACAATGCAGCCACGCGTCCCTGGTCGCGAGGTTTAAAAAGAGGCAAAGTTAATATATCAGTGAGTCACCAAAATGTAAACACATATAGAATCGGTACATTTGTATGGCTTAAATAGGTGTACAATAATCAAGGGTTAAGCGTCCATTAAATTGAATATGCATATATTTTGTAAGACTAGCACAGTTAGTGGTTTTATAAATGCTCAAAATGTCCCAAGTTGTGCTGAAAAGTACCATGTTAGCATTCCGGCTCTTAGGGGTTTCGCCGGTCTCAGCAACAACAAGTGTTTTATATAATCCCGCTCAGTGCAAGTTGTAACTATTTCCCTTGAATATAACAATAGTGGCTCTTAAGGATACACAATCCGCCACTAGAGTGTAACACTGTTTCCACAGCTGCAATTGTAAACAGTTCGTCTCTGGTAAAGACGCCTCTTGCAGAGTTAGTGTGAGGTGTAGTAGGAAAGTTCCTTATATCCAATGGTAAGAATCATCTAAGGTACAAAGCTGTCAACTCAGCTGTCTGACGGACACCATTAATGTTACCTAATCCGTGACCCAGAAGCTCCTTTTTCCCACTTCGGTCCTTTCAGACTCAATATGTGATATATCCACAGTCCTACTCGGGAAACGTTGAGTTCTTTCAGGTTTCATCCAGGGTTCCCCCTTGTTATGGGATGATATCATCCAGTCTTATGCTGATTTCCAACACGCTCACTACCTCCATTGTCTCACTGATACTAACAATGCCTCGTACACAGGCAATGCGCGTTTCGGGCTCCACCCTTCTACCTGGCCCGTGCTTAGGTTACCTGTTACTGGCTATTTAAGCCTTTTTAATCCAGTTTGTGGGTGGTTCTTTGTTTATATGCAAATTCCCTCTATAGATCGCTTTAAACAGAACTGTTTCATATTTACAAGGGACAACACCATTTATCTTGTTTGTATCTATGTAACAGGAAACTAAAGCATAAATCCACACTTTTAAACTGAGCCTCTTGTGTAACAGTATTTAACATATAAGCATAACTTTACACCAATTTTGTTACAGAAAAACGAAAAAATAAACAATCTAATACTCATCAATGTTAATCCCAGGGGGAATGACACCATATATAAAGAGATCCTAAATCACTAAATACCTAAATTAAAAAAAGATACATAATCCCTTTATTACCCACTCCCCAGTTTTGCATAACCAACACTGTTATATTATTATACTGTTTTCCTCTGTGATTAACTTGTATCTAAGCATCTTTTGACAGCCCCCTGATCACATGACATTTTATTTATTATCTATGGACTTGCATTTTAGCCAATTAGTGCAGTGTCTGCCACAATCCACGGCGTGATCACAATGTTAGCTATATGGCTTACATGAACTAGCTCTCCCCTATTGTGAAAAGCAAATAAAAAAGCATGTGATAAGAGGGGGCCTTCAAGGGCTTAGAAATTATCATATGAGCCTTCCTAGGTTTAGCTTTCAACTAAGAATACCAAGAGTACAAAGCAAAATTGGTGATAAAAGTTAATTGGAAAGTTGTTTAAAATTATATGCCCTATTTGAAACATGAGAGTTTTTTCTTGACTTGACTGTCCCTTTAATCCCTAACACCTAGATTACGAGTTTTGCGCTAAACGGGGTAGAAACTAAAAAAAGTTCAAAACAGCCAATAGGATGAGAGCTACTGAAATCCTATTGGCTGTTCAAATCAGCCAATAGGATTTCAGTAGCTCTCATCCTATTGGCTGTTTTGGACAGCCAATAGGTTTTCAGAAGCTCTCATCCTATTGGCTAATTTGAATTTGAAGAATCAAATCAACCAATAGGAATGCAAGGTAAGCCATTTTGAAACTGCTACCTTGCATTGAAGCTTCAGTGTACGAAAGGGACCGTATGAAAAGGACGCTCCGCACTGGATGTCTTCGCTGCTCCACCAAGATGAAAATAGAAGACGCCCCTGTGATGGATGAAGATGTCGCCGCCTTGATGAAGACTTATCACCGCCTGGATGGAGATGGTTTTCCGGACTTTAGGAACCATGAGTAGATATTCTGGGGTTAGTGTTAGGTTTTTTTAATATTTTTTGGTGTGGTTTTTTTCATATTAGGGTTCGGGCAATTTGAAAAATGAAAAAGAGCTAAATGCCCTTTTATGGGCAATGCCCATACAAATGCCCCTTTAGGGGCAATGGGTAGCTTAGGTTTTTTTAGAGTCTGTTGGGGAGACTTTGTATTTTTTTACAGGTAAAAGAGCTGTTTAACTTAGGGCAATGCTCTACAAAATGCCCTTTTAAGGGCTATCGGTAGTTTATTGTAGGCTAGTAAATTGGAAAGTTGTTTAAAATTACGTGCCCTATTTGAAACATGAAAGTTTTCTCTGGACTTGACTGTCCCTTTAATCCCTAACTAACACCTAGATTACGAGTTTTGCGCTAAACAGGATACGAAACTAAAAAAAGTTCAAAATAGCCAATAGGATGAGAGCTACTGAAATCCTATTGGCTGTTCAAAACAGCCAATAGGATTTCAGAAGCTCTCATCCTATTGACTGATTTGAATTTGAAGAATCAAATCAACCAATAGGGATGCAAGGTACGCCATTTTGAAACTGCTACCTTGCATTGAAGCTTCAGTGTACGATAGGGACCATATGAAGTGGACACTCTCTGCACTGGATGTCTTCGCTGCTCCTCCGAGATGAAAATTGAAGACGCCTCTGTGATGGATGAAGATGTCGCCGCCTGGATGAAGACTTCTCGCCGTCTGGATGGAGATGGATGTCCGGACAATGCCCATACAAATGCCCCTTTAGGGGCAATGGGTAGCTTAGGTTTTTTTAGAGTTAGGTTTTTTATTTGGGGGGGTTGTTTGGGTGGTGGGTTTTACTGTTGGGGAGACTTTGTATTTTTTTACAGGTAAAAGAGCTGTTTAACTTTGGGCAATGCCCTACAAAAGGCCCTTTTAAGGGCTATTAGTAGTTTATTGTAGGCTAGGTGGTGTTTTTATTTTGGGGGATTTCTTATTTTTGTAGGGCTATTAGATTAGGTGTATCATTTTTATGTTTGATAATTTTGTTTATAATATTTTTGTAAGCTTAGTGTTTTTTATTTTTCGTAATTTAGTGTTTATTATTTTTTGTAATTTTAAATTTTTTAATTTTTCTTGTAGTGTTAGGTTTTTTAAATTTGGAATATAGATTTTTTAATTGGTAGCTTTTTAAATTTTATTAGAATAGTAAGGTTAGGTTATTTAAAGTTTAATGTTAGGTTTATTTTTATTTCACAGGTAAGTTTTTATTTATTTAAATATAGTTATATTGTAATTTTAATTTAAAGTTACGGGGGTGTTAGGTTTAGGGGTAATAGTTTAATTTAGAGTT
Organism: Bombina bombina; assembly: GCF_027579735.1. Classification (NCBI taxonomy): domain Eukaryota; kingdom Metazoa; phylum Chordata; class Amphibia; order Anura; family Bombinatoridae; genus Bombina; species Bombina bombina. Next base: position 78,837 of record NW_026512104.1, read on the forward strand.
TTGCGATGTGGGGGGCCGGCGGTTTAGTGGTTAATAGGTTTATTTAGTTGCGGAGATGTGGGAGGCTGGAGGTTTAGGGGTTAATAGGTTTATTTAGTGGCGGCGATGTGGGAGGCCATAGGTTTAGGGGTTAATAACTTTATTTTAGTGTTGGCAATGTCGGGGGGCAGCAGATTAGGTGTTAATAAATGTATTTAATAGTCACGATGTGGGTGGGTGGCGGATTAGGGGTTAATAACTTTAATATAGTGTTTGCAAAGCAGAGGGCGGCGATTTTGGAGTTAATAGGTAGTTTATGGGTTTAAGAGTACTTTGTAACATTTTAGCTATGAGTTTTGTGAAACATTTTTGTTACACAAAACTCATTACTACTGCTCTCAGATGGTGGTATGGATTGTGTCGGTATAGGCTGTAACGCAAGCATTTTAGCCTCACTGCGCAACCTGTCATGCCGGCGCTACGAAAATCCCACACAAAAACGTATTTTTTTTGGGTGCAGGCTAAAATGCTTGTGGTATAGCTATACAGACACGACTCGTAATAGTGCGTTACTGCCATAACGCGGAAATTGACATTTTTCAGCGTTAAAAGCTGTAACGCAAAACTCATAATCTACCTGTAAGAGAACAATGCTCCTAATAATATTGTACAGTTCACACTAATTTATTAAATAGTTTACTGAATTAATCAAAATATTGAAGGTACCCCTCTGTCTAAGATAGATTAAGGAATGAAAAGAGAGGGTATACAAAAAAGGACACATTAGTTTAAATAAAGTTACCCTATGCTATATCCCTATTATTATGTATTTAAATTTGCTGCCATCGCTGCGCTACTTACCCCATTCGCTGCACTTAGGCTCAGATGCCGTCTCTGGAGCCTATAGAAGCGTGCTCTCATGAGCGCATTGCTGACAACTTGTAATATATTAGTGTGTGCTGGTATTACATGAAAGCAATATTTAGCTCTCCACTTGTAATGTGGCCCTAAACGTTTATACTTATATGATCAATATTTAAACAACTAATATAATGGTAAAAATACACCTATATATTATATTAAAGCTAACATGTAGTTATAGTTTAATATCCCTTTAAGAGCAAATATGGATTAAATAAACATAAAAAGGATGCACAACAATCATAATGAGAATGCATAATAAGGATCATGCTATTACTGTGTTTAAATAATCATTAAGGACACAGGACTAAATAATATAGTAATATTTGAATATATCCATAAAGCTTTCACACTCATTTGGTATGTTAATGTATTACAAAACTACAATAAAAATCTTGTAATATAAAGCTGCGTCATGTCCCTTTCAGCTTTTTTTTTTACAGTTTTTCTGCTATTGTCTTTGCTTGGTTTTATCATTTATCATTGCATAGGCAGTTCTGGTGAACTGCTTGTGCAATGCCGCCACCTGCAGATTCGCGACAAATGGGCCGCGAGCAGGGGGTCAATTAACCTGATCATATGAGATTGGGCGGATTGATGTCCGCTGCCTCAGAGGAGGCGTACGAGTTAAGGAGCAACAGTCTTAAGACCGCTGCTTTTTAACTCCTGTTTCCGGCGAGCCTGAAGGCTCGTGCAGAAACAGGGCTATACGGACCAATTCGGGTCATGATAAATCGGCCCCACTTTCTCCTCCAAAAAGGCAATTAATTTACCTACACTATTTGAGCTGTATTTTAAGGTTCTGGTGCAATGGCATCTTACTCCACTGTGACTCTGTCAAACTCTAACTCTCCCCTCTTACATATGGTGGGGCTATCCTAAACTTTGGGGCTGAGCATTTTCATGTTGCTCTAAAATAGTTATAGTATTATACGATTGCCCTCAGGCATGACTCTTCCACCTATTGCCAGGAAAGCTACTCCGTCATTACTGTAATGTCTGTATATACTTGCTTATGGCAGTTACGTTAGTGGTTGCTACATCCTGGTGCCAACTAATTGCACGCGGGTTTCATGCTTAATTATTAACTACATATAGATATTTATTGCCTATGATTCCCTGTCTCTCATTAAAATATACCCTCCCTGAGCAAGATAAATTTATATTTCCCCCTTTTTTTTCTTTC